>NC_056739.1:328251728-328301728 GCF_019279795.1 Protopterus annectens | reverse complement strand
TCGAGGCCAGTAGGGGGCGATGAGGATAAGTCCTTCCCAGTGATTTTGCTTTCTGAAAAAATCTGTGGGAAGGGTGGGAATGCATAAAGGAGACCCGGGGGCCAATTGTGTAAGAGTGCATATCTCTGGGGATGACCGGGAGGTGGTATTAGGGCAAAGTAGCTTCTGCACTTTGAATTGATGTGGCTGGCAGAGGTCGCAGCAAGGCTGGCCCCATTTGCGGAAAATCAACTCCGCAACTGGTTGTTTTGAGACCACTAGTGAGGAAGCAATATCACCCTGCTTAGCTTGTCTGCAATCACGTTGGATTTCCCCAGGATGTGCGTTGCTAACAGAAAACACTGGAATGACAGTCCATTGACGGACCCTGAGGGCTTCTCGACAAAGGGGGTAAGACTGTTTCGCCTTGCTTGTTCAAGTACCAGACTACTGACATGTTGTCCATCTGAATTGCAATAGTTCCTAGAGGAAGAGAGTCCTGAAAGTACTGCAATGCTCAACTCTAGAACACTGATGTGCAGATGTGATTCTTGATCAGTCCATGTGCCTTGAGCAGTCTTTCCCTGAAAATGCCCCCCCATCCTATCAGGGAAGCGTCTGTGGTCACAGTGGCTACTTGGGGGGGGGGGGGGCAAAGGGTCTTCCAATTGTGACACGAAGAGACGTCAACCACCACCGAAGGTCTCTCTTGCAAGAATCCATGATGAGAATCATGTGGTGCATCAGTAGTTTCTGATAAGATCACTGAGCAAAGAGGAGCCATTGAAGAATTCGCATATGCATCCTTGCGAGTGGTATAGCCAGGATTGCTGCCGCCATCAAACCAAGCACCTTCAAGACCTCTGCTGCTGTAGCTTTGTTCTTTGATACCAGTGAGCTGACGTGCTGGCAGAGAAGTGAGACTCTTTCAACTGGAAGACGTAGAGTGGTAGTTGAGGTATCCAACTCTGCTCCTATAAAAACGGTATGCTGCGATGGCGATAAGGCAGCCTTTTCGAAGCCGATTGTAATGCTTAATTGATGGCACAGTGTCAGAGTGTATTGCGTTGCCAGAGTCAATTGATGGCTGGTGGTAGCGGTGAGGAGCCAATCGTCTAGGTATGGAAACACCTGGAATCCTAGACGTCTCAGGTGAGCCGTGACCACTGTCATGCATTTGGTGAACACTCTGGGGGCTGTAGTGAGACCAAAGGGCAGGGCTTGAAACTGGTAATGATTGGCTCCCAGCCGGAAACGCAGGTGATCTCTGGAGTGTATTCATCTTTATGTGATGGTACGCGTCCTTGCAATCTATGGAGCACATCCAATCGCCTTTCCCTAGGAATGGAAGAATGGGCTGAAGCGTGACCAATTGTAACTTTCTTTACGAACTAGTTAAGTCTGCCAAGGTCCAGGATAGGTCTCCAGTCCCCCGTTTTCTTTGGTACCAAAAAGAATCTTGAGTAAGTTCCGAATCCAACTTGGTCTGCTGGGACTAGGTTTTTTTCTAGCAATCTGTGGACCTCTACAATTGGCTTGTTCCCTGAGAATGGGTGGAACATCTGGGATTCTGTTTACAGGAATGGGAGGGGTAGAGAACGATATAAAATATCCTCTGGAAATGATGCTTTGTACCCATGTATCCGATGTTATGTTTAGCCAGGCTTCTGGATACAAAGACAAGTGGACCCCCCCCCCCCAACTGCCTCCAGAGCCGAACAAGCCGGGCCCCCTTTCAGTGGCACTGGTAGGGTTGACTGGAGAACTGACCTGTCACTTGTTGCTGCGGACACCTTCTGCCATGGGGATGGCATCTTCCATTATAAACCCCTCCTCTGCCTCTAGAGGGGGTTTCTCCACGTGTGTCTTGAAAGGCTCCCTGTGTTTTTTGGAACCACATTTTCCCTCCCCTAGGGCCCTTGGGGTAGGGCCGGGTAGGGGTAGAAAAATGACTCCAATGGCAGATAAGGTCTTGCCTTTCTGCTCACACCTGGTTAAAGTTTCCTTTACTTTAGGCCCAAACAGTGATGAGCCATCGAATGGGGTGTTGATAAAGGAAGATTTAAAATGTTCCGCAAAGGAACAGAAACGCATCCAGGCTAGTCTTCAAAGAGCAATGCCCGAACTAGCGGCTCTACTCGAACCATCAGCTGCATAAACGAGACACAGACGGGTTTACCACTGAGTTTAGGGTAGCGAGCTGGACATTGACCGTCTGCCACCCCTGCAGCTACCGTACCCTGGAGACCATCTCCTAGCTCTTTCAGGAGATCTCTCTGTAGTCTTGTAAAATGGATTTAGTAGTTCAGTGATTGCAGAGAAAAAGTCACTGAAATAAACATACATTTCCCATATCTATCCACGATCCTAGAATCTCTGTTAGGGGGATGGATAGATGCGGATGTCTCAGACACATTTTGGTGGCTGCAGCTACCACCATGGCATCAACAGGGACTCCCCTGGTCAAAAATGGCTTGTCCACTGGGGCAGACATGAATTTATTTGGCTTGGGAGGAACAGGTTCCATGGCCTCCAGTGACTCCCACGCCTTACGAGAGATCAGTTCCATGAGCTCGTCGTAAGGCGGACACACCCAAGAAGTGGAAGGCTGAGACCCAAAAGCCTTCAAGAGCACGAACTCATCCTCAGTAGGGGTCTTGGACTGCCAATCGCCCCTCTGACTAAGGATCTCCAGTATCTCTGCAAAGGAGATATCCTCAGAGGGGGATTGAGGGGACCCTTCGGACTCATCCAAGTTCGTGTCAGATGTCAGAGACTCCTGTGGGGAGTCCAAGTGCCTCCTCTTGCACAGTGTCTTCCTGGGCACCTCCTCAGTGGGGGGGATCTGGGGAGGTCTCAGAAGAGCAGGGGATGCCCTGTGGGGGTATTTGAGGCTCAGGGTCTCTACGCTTAGGGGGACCGGTAGACAAAGAAACAGACATAGCAGCTTGAGGGGAGAGGGAAGGCCAAACCGATGCGGACGTTGTCTTTGGAGACAGGACTCTCCTCATAGCATCGAAGGCACCATGGCTCCGACGAGAAGGAGTAGACTGACCCGAAAGTACAGTCTGATCCTCCTGCACCAAAATCATGGGCTCCGAACCAGAGGTAGGAGTCGAGCTCATCAGAGCCGAAGCCCCAAGAGGAAGAGTCGGCACCAATAAAAATCGGTCCAACTATCCTCTCCAGACCCAATGGGAGAGCGTCGGCTCCCAGGACATCAGAGAAGATGGAGCCGATAACACCGGTGCAGGCATCTGCTCCAAGGGTTCGACAATCATCAGTTCAGTTTCCTTCAGCTCAGAGTGTCCAGTACAGCTTGGAGTAGACAAACCCGGTTCCATGGTCTTCGGCACCGACGAGCTGGTCGGGACAGACAACAATTTGGCAAGTCCTGGTGCCTGTAAAAGCTTCTGCACTAGCCGATCCATGTCCAAATCGGAAAGGCTGACTGAGGACTTAGATGAATGCACCGAAGGTGCTGACTAGAGCAGAGGAGAAGAGGGAAAGTACAGTTGTGTACACCTACCATAAATGTAGATGTTAGAGTGTCTTCACTGTTGCAGTCATGACTGTAGGGTTCTCCCCTGCTGGCAGGCAGTCCTCGGTCGGCCAGAATCCCAAAGTCTGGGTCCGGCATCGGCTGTTCAGCCACGCTCCCTGACGTCACACTCCCTGACGTCAGAGCGCCAGGAGTACAAAGCTGACAGCCGACGCCATCTTCTCCAGTTTTTCTTGCCCCAGATGTCAGGAGTCCCAAAATGAAAAAGGTCCCATAACCTTTGCAAATACACCGCAGAAGAATGGTGAAATAAGGAAGTACATAAAAGTAAAAATAAGAGGGGACAGGAGGGAGGGAAACCCAGACTGCAACAGTGAAGACACTAACATCTACATTTATGGTAGGTGTACACAACTGTACTATGTTCATCGTGTTTCACTGTTGCAGTCACGACTGTAGGGTAGAATCCCAAAGCTGAAAGAAAGGGAGGTGGTCATAAAGAAGAAGGGGCAGCTAAAAGGCCCTGCAGGACTGCAGAGGCGAAGCCTGCCCTAGACAGAGTAGAGAGGTAGATTGTAGTGCTTAGAAAAAGTATGCACTGAACTCCAAGTTGCAGCTTCAAAAATGTCTTTGGTAGGAGCTCCCCTGAGGAAGGCCGCAGAAGTGGCAGCAGCTCTGGTGGAATGAGTCCATATACTCCCTGGGATTTGCTTACCATGGTGTGAATAACAAAATCTGATTCCATGAGCAATCCTTTTAGAAATGGTCAGTTTTGAAATGGCTTTACCTTGGGAACTTGAAGCATAAGAAACAAACAATTGTTCTGATTTCCTGATGTCCTTGGTTCTGTCCAGGTAAAAACGTAGTGGTCTGTGTACATCCAAGGAATGCAAGATCCTTTCCCCTTTATTTTGAGGAGTGGGGAAAAAGGTTGGCAAGTGGATAGTTTGATTTAAAGCCACTTTGGAAACCACTTTAGGCATGAAGGTAGGATTAGTCCACAAAGATACTCTTGTCTTGATAAACTAATATAAGGTTCCACAGCCATTAAGAGCTTGTAACTCTGAAACCCTCCTGGCAGAGGTTAGTGCTAACAAGATAGCGGTCTTCCAAGATAAAAACTTGATGTCAGAAGAGGCAGCTGGCTCAAAAGGAGGCAAGGTTAGTTTTTCTAAAACATAGTTGAGATCCCAAGCAGGAATTGGAGGAGATCTAAGTTCTTAGCTCCTCTGAGAAACTGTCTCATGAGTTTGTGGGAAAAGATGGGAGGGTCTGTATTATAATGAGCAGAAATAGCAGAGGCATGTATCTTAATGGAAGAGAAAGAGAGACCCTTGTGTAAAAGATCTGACAAGTAAAGTAAGATTAAGGTAGTTAGGAAGAAGAGGATCAGAATCCTGAGCCTGCATCGAAGAACAAAATCTTTTCCATTTTCCTGCATACGATTTTCTAGTGCTAGGATGTCTAGCTTCTAAAATGACATCCATAACCTGCTTGGGTAGGAAAGAAGAAATCAAAGGCCCTGGATTAACCAGGCCGCCAGGCTGAGAGTTCTGACATGAGAGTGTAGAACCTGACCCTGATGTTGGGACAGAAGGTTCGGAGACTGAGGTAAAACCCAAGGGGGCTCCAGACATAGGTTTGTTAAGAGTTGGATACCAAAACTGTCGAGGCCAATATGGAGCCAGCAAGATCATCATCTTGGGCTTGTCCTGTTTTATCTTCAATAAGACTTGTGGAAGAAGAGGAAGAGGTGGAAAGGCATATCCCGAGAGATTCCTCCAACTGAATGACAGGGCATCCACTTTCCAAGCTTCTCTGTGGAAGGTCCTGGTGCAAAAAGTCTGAAGTTGATGATTGAGATGGGATGCAAAGAGGTCTATGTGAGGACATCCCCAGACTGCTGTTATCCTGAATATTTTGGTGTCCAGCATCCATTCGTGTGGATCCAAAAGGTTTCTGCTCAGACTGTCTCTGCCAGGAAGTTTCGTTTCCCTGGTAGAAACGGAGCTTGAAGATCCAGATTGTAAGCTAGAGCTGTGTTCCATAGATCCATGGCTAGTCTGCAAAGGGCGTAGGAATGAGATCCCACTTGCTTGTTTATGTATCACATAACTGTGGTGTTGTCCATCCGTATTAGTAGTTGTCCTGGTTGTAAAAGATTCCTGAAGGCCAACAGAGCTTTCTGAACAGCTAACATTTTCTTTAAATTGATATGCAGGTGCTTCTGATCCTTCTGATCCTTTGTCCAAAGGCCCTGTAGACACAGTTGCCCTGAAAATGGGCTCCCCAAGCATAATCAGAGGCGTCCGTGGTTAGAATCTAAGTGGCAGGAGGCAGACCGAAGGGTTTCCCTTTGTTTAGAGCACAAGCCCTGGACCACCAAAGAAATTCCTTTTGAAGGCAAGGAAGGACGGCGATCAGTATGTCTAAACTGTGGCAATGCTGAGACCATACACTTTTTAGGTACCACTGTATTTTCCTCATGTGTAGTCTTGCATATGGTACGAGAAGGATGCAGGAGGCCATGTAACCCAAAGCCTGCAGGAATTTCCTTGCAGCTCATTGAGTTAAAGTTGCCAAGGTTTTGAAAGTTGAAGCCAGCTGTAATTGTTTTTCAGATGTCAGAAATGCCATCTGGGTTGTGGCGTTTAGAAGAGCACCCAGAAAAGTTATCTGTTGTGATGGTGTCAAATTTGACTTTATGTTTACAGAGAATCCCAGGAACTTGAGGAGGTTCTGTACAAATTTTAGATGCTGGAGTAAGACATCCTTGCTGTCTGCCTGAATTAGACAATCGTCCAGATAAGGGTAAATTTGAATTCCCTTGAGTCTGCAGTAAGCTACTACTGGAGCCAGGCATTTGGTGAAGACCCTGGGCGCAGCAGACAATCCAAAGGGCAGCGCAGAGAAATGAAAGTGCCTCGATCCAGCCTTGAACCAGAGGTATTTTCTGCGCTCCTGCCTGATGGGAATGTGTAAATATGCCTCCTTTAAATCCAAAGTTACCATCCATGCATCTTTGAACAGCATTGGAAGTAGCTGCTGTAGAGTAAGCATCTTGAATTTTGGAATCTCTAGAAAGGTGTTCAAGACCGACAGATCCAGAATGGGTCTCCATGAGTTTTGCTTCCTGGGGACTAGAAAGAGCCTAGAGTAAAAACCTTTTCCCATCTCTGAAAGTGGAACCAGTTATATGGCATTCATAGCCAAAAGAGTTTCCACCTGGTTTAAGGCCTCCGTCCATTGATGTTTTGGAAGGTCTGGCCATCCGCTTGGCCTTGGCAAGGTATGAAAATGGAATTTGTAACCTCTTAAAACCACATCCAAAACCCACTTGTCTTGGGTTATTCGAGTCCAATTTTGATAAAAAAAAAAAAAAAAAAAAAAAAAGAGTTTTCCTCCGAGAGGGGCTTCCAGGCAAGAAGTTCCTGAAGCCCAACAGAGGGAGTCATTGAGTTTGTTTCCTTTGAGATTGTGACCGGTCCTCTCTTCCCCTAGGGGTGGAAGCGGTCCATTGTCTTGGTCTATAAGAAGCTTGAGTTTGAGGTCTTCCTCTGGAGCGTCTATATCTACCCCTCTGAGGCCTGTCTGAAGAGGGAAAGGACCAATTTTTAGAAGGCCAATTCCTACTAAATCTAGGTGGCTGTACTTGTAAGAAATATTTAACTGTTTGCATGGATTTCGCCTTATCCTCCATCTTTTTAATCACCTCTTCAGCTTTTGATCCAAACAAAACATTATGTTGAACAGGAGCATCCAATAATTTAGCTTTTACTTGTTCAGGCAAATTTTGCTCCTTTAGCTATGCATGCCTTCTAATGACTGTGCTGGAGGCAGCAGCCCTACAGGAAACCTCCAAGGCATCAAATCCACAATGTAAACCATGCTTCCCAACTTGTTCAGTGGCATGCAGTAAGTCATGCAATTCCTTATCTGCATAGGCAGAAATGGAAGAAAGCTTTTGTTTGTTTTAAAACAGACAAGAGAAATTGCTGGTATTTCAGCATATTGGGCAGCGCAGTGGTTAACGTTGTCACCTCACAGCAAGAGGTTTTCTGGTTCGATTCTCAGCTGGGTTGCCTTCTGTGTGGAGTTTGCATGTTCTCCCTGTGTTCGCGTGGGCTTCCTCCGGGTACTCCGGTTTCCTCCCACATTCCAAAGACATGCATCTGGAGCATTTCTCCCCGGGCCTCTGCTGAAAATAGGCTCTGTGGAACCTAGTCGGACTTTCCCGGTCAACAAATGATAAATAAATAAATAAATATGAAACTTGACAGTTTAAAGCCCTAATGAACAAAGTAGCAGAAGTGTACACTTTTTTGCCCCATCTTTCTAAGGATAGAGATTCCTTTTCAGTAGGAATGGGATTTTTGGCAGAAGCGGCCTTAAGTCCCTTAGGACCCTGAGAAATGGTTTCAGGATCAGCAGAAGGGTTCTTGTATAAAAACTGGTGGGAATCAGGAACCCTGTAATATCTATCAGGCTTAACAGGAGCAGGAGGAAAGGAGTCAGGGGTTAAGTTAGCCTCCGAAAAGGCATCATCCACAATATCCAAAACAGGAGGAATATCCAGGGGTCTATGTTGGGGAAGAAGAAGAAAATCCCTCAGTCTTTTCTTAGATTCCGAATACTCCTGTCCTTCCCAGTGAAAATGTTCCTTCATTTCATGCAAAGTTTCCCCAAAAGAGAAATCTTCAGGGGGGGGGGGGGGAATGAAGGAATGGATTCCTCAGCATCAGAATCCTCATAAGGAGGGAAAGAATATTCCTGATCAGAAGAAACTGAGGAAACAGAAGCCTGATCAGAGGAATCATAATAAACATCCTGCCTTGGCCTTTTATCTGGAGGGGGATGTGAACCCCTAATCATAGTAAGTAAATCCTCCGCCATCTTGAGTAACTGTTTCTGTGACTTGGGAGCCGGTTCAGAAGAGGCCTGTGTTGCAGTCTTTGATTTAGGAGGAGTCTTTGCCTTTGCCTTTATTAGAAGCTGAGTAGGCCTGAAAACCCCTTCGGAATCCGGTACCTGCACAGCGGCTCCGGACCCATCCGAAGGAGCATTGTCCGAAGGTCCTGCAATCGAAATATTTAAAGGCCTGGTTGGCTCCTCATGAGAGTCCGTTTCGGCCATCGGTTCTGAAATGGCCGACGACAGGGGCTGCAAAAGCGCCTCACTGACGACGGCCGAACCTGAAGCTGGCTTCGCTTGTGCGCCATCATCAGATTTGGACCTCGGAGGCCTGTCTTTATCCTTGCGGCGTTTGTGAACTCAGGTAGCCAGAACCGTATCCGACATTTTGTTGAAGCGTTGAAGTTGAAGCGCCTACCGAAGTAATGAAAAGCAAAATCGTACCTTCACTTAATTGTACGTTGATTGAATCTAGCACAAAAACGACAACTAGCTACGTCGTGGTCAGGGCCTAAGCAAGGAATACAGTAAGAATGAAAATCCTTATGAGGTATTTGCTGTCCACATGAAATACAATTAACTTTTTCTGACATCGGAGTGGAGCAAGAAAAAAGTTTCCCCAACGGGGTACTTAGCTTTGAGAGGAGAAGAAAATCTTCGGACTGAAGTTTATCAGGAAAAATAGTCAGGAGTCGGCACATGCGAACTGCTATCACCACACGGCAAGAAAGACTGGAGAAGATTGAGTCGGCTGTCAGCTTTGTACTCCTGGCGCTCTGACGTCAGGGAGCGTGGCTGAACAGCCGACGCCGGACCCAGACTTTGGGATTCTGGCCGACCGAGGACTGCCTGCCGGCAGGGGAGAACCCTACAGTCATGACTGAAACAGTGAAATACGATGAACATCCTCAGAGACAGGCTCCAATAATGAGAGCTGGCTCCGAATTAAAAGGTACACTCTGTTCCGAGGTTTGTGGAACCGATGACCCTCCCTCTGAAGGTTTTCCCCCTTTGGAGTCTGAAGATTTTGTGGATTTGGAGGATGTGCTAGTACCTTCATGGCTACTAACACCTCAGAAACGGAATGCTGCAGTAATCCCCTCTCTATTAGCTTCCTCCTTCTCTCCAAGAGGACTCTTGAAGAAAAAGAATGGCAAATGCAACAAGTGTCTTGGAGGTGTTTAGCCCCCAGACAATAGACACATTGAATGTGTCCCATCAGTGACGGACATTTTCTGCCCACAATCTGGGCATTTCTTGAATCCCGATTTAGGATGGGACTTTTCCTAGTCATCCGACATAGTAAAAGGTAAAACAAACCAGTATACTAACAAAGTAAAGTCCTTACTTTCCTTGTAAAGACCCACAATGCAACTAAGCCCTACCTGGGCACTATCTATAACAATTAACTATATTTTACAAATACAGGGCTAAAGAGGCCCACAGAGAAAAACCCTGACTATTAGAAAATAGAGATTAATGACTAAATAGGGCTAAAAGGCCCACACAAAACAAACTAAGCCAACACGGCACTAACTATCAGAAACTACAGATTCTATTATTAAAATTTTTAACACTAACACACAACTATCTATATGAAAATAACCAAGACAAAAAGAAAGATTTTTTTTTTTTTTTTTTTTTTTTTTTTTAAATCAAAACTTGCTGTTTTTTTCTCGCAAATGGACCGAGCTAGCTGGATTACCGAGATCTCTCTTGCCGTGGCAAACGAGATCTGAGGCAATTCCAGCAGTGCATTGTGGGATAAGGGGCTTGGTCTCGAGCTACTGGCAAACTTTGAGCTTTGCTATCGGCCGTGTCGGAGCCAAGGATCGGCTCCGAACCAATCAGTGAGAATAAACGGTGAGATTTAACAACTTCACATCATGCTTTTATATCCAGATTTTTGTTTACAAAGTACACAAGTATTTAGGATATGGATAATGTATTTAGAATTTATATTTTTGTGTTTCCCTGTTGCTCTATATTCCTTCAATAACCAAAGGAAGTTATTTGGTACTATTTCCATACATTTATTGTATCATGAGTGGTATTTAACCAGATTTTTTTCATGTATTAGTTTTACGTTGGAAGTATATTCTTTATTAGAAAGTTCAGTTACAGATTTGCTGTTCTGAACTGTTTGGAAGTTTCTAGAAGGCCAGTGCTTGCTTGGGCTAAAAGGAAGTCTCTGTGTTCACCAGTGGGAGTGGTGAACACTGAACAGCCTGCCTGTCCCTGGAGGAGTTGTTACTACCTAGAAGCTGTAGTTTTATTGGCCATTTTGGGTCATTTAACTCCTTGATCTCTCTCTCTTAAAACCCTACAACTCTCTTTTATGTGGTTTTATGACTGAGCAGCGCCACCTAAACAGGTTTAAAGTATTCCAGGCTCCACAAAGTCTGCTCTTCACTTTTTCTCTTAGAACTGTTCAAACTCTCAAAGTAATCAATCTATTCTCTTTCTAAAAGCCCTGCACTTGCTCAGCTCTTATAAGGAAACACTAACTAAAGCACTACACCCTCCTTGACTTCTCAAGATTTAGGCTCCAGATTGGTCCTTCCTGATAAAGTGAAAAATCAGTTCTTCCCCTAATCGAATCAGTAAAAAAAAAGTTCCCTATACTAATCTGGTATGTCCAAGGGTCAGTTTCAATGTTACTCTCCAGTCCAGCTGGCGAATCTGGGAATTTTGAGGCAATGTTACAACTGCCTTATGTACACAGACAACCCTCTCCTCCTTCCAACAAACTCACATGTGAGAGATGCAGTTACACACCCAAACTGGAGGCAGAGCTCTCTCAACCAAAGACTGGCACAGTCAGGAGGAAAAGGCAACCACCTGCACCACAAATCAAGTTTCACACAGACCTATTGCATCTGCATACCCAACACAAACACACAAAAACATACTCTGAGGCTCTAAATAAAAATTTGCCTAAACAGCAAAGACCTCCTAAGCAGATATCCAAGCAACAGCCACCCCTCAACAAGACCCACAAATCACATATCTTACAAAATCAGTGTGCCTCACAGTCACAGCCCTTCAGGCCAAACTACACACCAAATACACTTGTTATAGGGGACTCTATTGTCCGGCACACTGACGTCCCGCTCACCAGACTGAACAAGGAGGAGGTCACTGTAAGCTGCCTGTCGGGTGCCAGGATCCGCCACATAACGCAAGCACTCTGGTCACTCCAAAGCAAGTATAAGTATGACTCCGTCATTGTCCATGCTGGTGTGAATGACCCGAGACATACCTCCCTGGACTACATGAAGAGACAAGAGGAGCTCTCTGACCATGTAGCCCAGGCTGGTATGACCCTGACCTTGAGTAGCATATTGCCCTCACCAAGAATGATGCCACAGTATAAAGACAAAATGATCAGTTTCAACAATTGGCTAAAGTATTGGTGTCATTTAAAGGGGATCCAGTGTCTGTCAGCCTGGGATGACATGCTCGACAAGCCACTTTACTTCGCTAGGGATGGCTTGCACCTGTCACCCTTAGGCTTTCGTATACTGGCCAAGGCTCTTGCCACCCCCATACTGCCTTTTTTAGGCAAGGCTCAAAGGACAAACCTACCTCCATAGACAACCCAAGGATAAAAAAAACTAAAGGTAATGCTACTCAATGCCAGAAGTCTAAACCTCAAGATGCACACACTGGAGGCTCAGCATGGAGGAAAATCACTGTCTGTGCAGTAACAGAAACCTGGTTCAAGGCTCCTGAGAGCACCCCAGCACTGCCACGTTACAGCTCATACCATGCATTTTAGCCCCAAAACTCGGACCGAAACACAAAAGGAGGGGGAGTATCTATATTCAAAGATACCTACACCTCCAGGTTGGTGGCACTGCACGAAGCATCGGAAACCATCCATGTGCAACTAACAGCGGGCAAAACTGCCTTTCAGTTTGTAGCCTGCTACAGAACACCCTCCCTATTACAGGAACCCCACTTGGCATTCCTGAGAACACTGGAGAATATGAAGGTCTCTCCAAACACTGTTATTGGGTGACTTCAACTACCCAAACATTGACTGGGAAAACTACTCAAGCCCAAACACCCTCGCCCAACGGTTCCTTGAATTTATAAACTCTAACGCAATGGAACAACTGGTCACCACTCCCACAAGAGGTAACATATTGGACCTGGTCATCACCAACATGGGGACCTGGTCATCACCAACATGGGGACGCTATGTTCCACACCAGAGGTAAACCCCTCATTGGTAAGATCAGACCATAAACAAATTTCCCTGGACATCTATATCCCGTCCCCACACCCAGCCAAGGAAATCACTGTAAAGAATTTCTCAAAACCCAACTTTGCACTTCTCAAGACTGAGATGTAATCCTTCAAAGCCCCTGGGCCGGAGGATAATGCAGCCCAATCCGCAGAATCCTTTACAAATGCATTCTATGAGCACCTGCAGGAATGCATGGATTGTGCTATCCCAAATAAAACCAAGACTCACTCCTCCAAAAACAGGAGACCGGACTAGTAGACCCCGGCCATAAATGAGAAGTTATGTACCTACCATAACGTTCCATGTTAGTTGCCTTCTTTCTTGCTGGATGGGTTTGTAGCCGATCCTCGGCTCCGACTCGGCCAACACTAGAGCTCGAGAGCTAATTCCACCGGCTCGAGGCTCCCCTATATCTACTCAGATCTCATTTGATAGCTAAAACCAAGCAGTTCTGGTCTCCATAGTATGGAGAAGAGAAAAGGGACTCACCTCTATATAAACCTGTATGTAAGCTACCACAAACATAAAAGGGAGAATAGAGGTGGTATAACATGTGGGAAGGAAAACCCCAATGGAAGATCCCAAAAATTCCTATCGGTCTGTCCAGGCTAGAGGGAAGGAGGGTGAGACGCAAGAAAGAAGGCGAGAAAAAGACAACTAACATGGAACGTTATGGTAGGTACATAACTTCTCAATGTTAAGTTGTCAATCTCGCCTTCATTCTTGCTGGATGGGACCGCGTCCCTAGCACCTTACCCCGGGTGGCTTATCGGAACAGACTCTTTGAGAACAGTGGAACCAAAGTTGGCACGGTTTCTGGAGGCCATATCCAATTTGTAATGAGAGATAAAGGTATGAGAAGCCCATGTGGCTGCTGCACAAATGGAATCTATTGGTAGCCTGTCCTGAAAAGCTACAGATGTAGCTAATGCCATAGTTGAATGAGCTCTAGGTCTTGAAGGCAGTTTTTGAGGTCTGATTTCATAGATGAAGGTAATTATAGAGGTAAGCCATCTTGAAAGGGACACTTTAGTAACCGGAAGGCCCAATTTCCCTTCCGCACAAGTCAGGAAGAGCTGGTCAGATTTCCTGAACTGTTTAGTCCTGTCTAATAATATCTAAGTTGGCGATGAACATCTAGAAAATGTAACTTTTGTACCGACCTGTTGGAATAATCAGGGAAGAAGATGGGGAAATCAATTGTCTGGTTTAGGTTTGCCTCAAAGGAAACCTTAGGCAAGAAGGACGGATTAGTCCGGAGGAACACCCTGTCTTTATGGAAAACTAAGTAAGGACGACGACTGCAAAGAGCATGAAGTTCAGATACCCTTCTAGCTGATGTTATGGCTACTAGAAAAAGTGTTTTCCAGGAGAGCAACTTAAAGAGGGCATGAAGCCGCAGCTTCGAAGAAGGACGGATTAGTCCGGAGGAACACCCTGTCTTTATGGAAAACTAAGTAAGGACGACGACTGCAAAGAGCATGAAGTTCAGATACCCTTCTAGCTGATGTTATGGCTACTAGAAAAAGTGTTTTCCAGGAGAGCAACTTAAAGAGGGCATGAAGCTGCAGGTTCGAAGGGGGGGGGGGGGGAATCAAGGATGCTAGGACCAAATTCAAGTCCCACTGAGGTGGGGGATCTTTGATTGGGGGCTTTAGCAAAAAGACACCTCTCAGAAAGGCTTTGCAGAGTTTATGGGACATGATACTTGAGTCCGAGACACCTACATGAAAGTTAGATATAGCAGCTAGTTGTACTCTAATGGTAGATGAGTATGAGCCTAAATGAAAGAGCTCTGCCAGGAAGTCTAGGATAGACTGGATAGGTGCAGTGAAGGGGTCTACAATTTTTGATGCTGCCCAGAAGGAAAAACGCTTCCACTTACTATTGTAAATCCTTCTGGTAACAGACTTGTGAGAGGCTATCAGGATGTTACGGACCGAATGAGAGATTAAGGGAAGCCTGGCTAGGGTAGGAATCGGAGAAACCACGCTGTGAGGTTGAGAGATTGGAGGGAGTGGTGCAGCTGGCCCAACTGGTGGGTCAAAAGATCTGGCACTGGGTCCAGATGCCAAGGCTGCTCCAAGAGGTAATGATGGAGGAACGGAAACCATATCTGTCGAGGCCAGTAAGGGGTAATGAGGATCATGGCGACTCTCGAGGCGATAGCCTTCTGAATTAATTGAGAGATCAGTGGAAAGGGGGGGGGGAAGCATACAGAAGTCCTCAGGGCCAATCGTGGACTAGAGAGTCTCTGGTGGGTTGGCTTGGTAAAGGGAAGAGGGTGAAGAAGTTGTGACACTTGCTGTTTTGGGGAGTTGCAAAAAGATCGCAGCAAGGCCGGCCCCATCTTTGAAAGATTTCTTCCAGCACTGATTTTTTTTTTTTTTTTTTTTTTTTTTTTTTTTTTTTTTGAGACCACTAGTGAGGCATGAGAATAGCCCTGCTCAACTTGTCCGCAATCACGTTGGACTTCCTGGGAATGTGCGTTGCTATCAGAAAAAGTTGAGAAGAAATCGCCCACTGCCAAAGTCTGAGTGCCTCTCGACATAAGGGGTAGGACTTGGTTCCGCCCTGTTTGTTGATGTACCACACTACGGACATGTTGTCTGTCTGAATTGCAATAGTCCCTGTGGGAAGAGAGTCCTGAAGGGCTTGCAACGCTAAAAGCACTGCTCTCATCTCCAAGACATTTAAGTGGCACTCTAAAGATTGCCACGTGCCCTGGACTGTCCTGATAATGCCCCCCCCCCCCCACCCGATCAGGGAGGCGTCCGTCGTCACTGTGGCGATTGAGGGGGGGGGGGGAGATAAAGGGTCTGCCCTGGAGAACTTGAGGTGATGTGATCCACCAAGACAGGTGATTCTTGCATGATTGGGTTAGCAGGATGATGGAAGACATCGGGAGCTGTTGGAAGGACCATGGAGAAAACAGCATCCACTGGAGGATCCGCATGTGAAAACGAGCTAAGGGGAGGAGTGTAATAGTAGCTGCCATGAGTCCTAATACCTTCAAGACTACCCTGGCTTTGATCTTGTTGCACTGAAGTAGAAGGTAAACTTGTTTGCGGATATCTGATACTCTTTGCTCTGTTAGCCTGGCGGAAAGATGAACTGTGTCTAAGGTGGCGCCTATAAAAGGTAATAGATTGACAAGGCAGATTTTTCGAAATTTATTGAAATGCCTAGAGCTTGGCAAGTTTGGATGGTGAAGTCTCTGGATAGAAGTTGATGCCTGGTGGTGACGGTAAGGAGCCAGTCATCCAAATAAGGAAACACCTGGAATCCTTGATGTCTCAAGTGAGCCGCGACGACTGCCATACATTTGGTGAACACTTGGGGGGGCTGTAGTGAGATCAAAGGGCAGGGCTCTGAACTGGTAGTGACTGGCTCCCAGCCTGAAGCGGAGAAACCTCCTGGAGCGTCTGTGCATTTTGATATGGTAGTACGCATCCTGAAGGTCTATCGAGCACATCCAATTGTCCTGACCCAAGAAGGGTAGAATGGACTGTAGCATAACCATCTGGAATTTTGTTTTCTTCACATACTTGTTTAGCTTGCTGAGATCCAGTATTGGTCTCCAGTCCCCTGTTTTTTCTGGTACCAAAAATAATTTGGAGTAGATTCCGGATCCTTGCTGGTCTGCTGGGACTGGCTGGATAGCTCTTTGACAGCAGCTTTGATATTTCTAATGCTGCTTGTTCCCTTAGACTGGGTGGAACGTCTGGAAGGGATCCTTTGGGTTGGGATGGGATGTGAATAAAAGGGATTTTGTAACCCTCTGATATGATCGACTGTACCCATTTGTCTTGAGTGAGGGAAGCCAGGCTTTTGGGTACAATGATAATCTTCCCCAGACTGCCTCCGAAGGTGGACAGCCGGGCAGCTCCTCAGGGATGCTGAAAGGGTTTCTCTCTGCTACCCTGGTTTTGCGGACCACCTCTGCCCCTAGGGCGGCATCTATTGTTGTTCCCCCCTCTGCCTCTAGAGGGGAATTGACTTTGTGCGTCAGATGAGCCTCCTTGTGTTTTGCGGAACCACATTCCCCCCCCCCGACCTTTGGGATAAGGTCTAGAAGGGGTAGAAAAACGGACTCCCATGGCAGGGAGAGTCTTACCTTCCTGCTCGCACCTAGTCAATGTATCCTTCACCTGAGGTCCAAACAACATTGAGCCATCAAAGGGGGAAATTGGTGAAGGACGCCTTGAAAGGGTGCACAAAATTGCAAAGCCGCATCCAGGTGTGGCGTCTTAAAGCTACACCTGTGCCTGCGGCCCTACTCGCCCCATCAGCTGCATATGAGATAAGCCGCATGGAGGAGTTGACAATCGAATTCAGGGTTGCCAACTGGGAGTTCATTTGGTCTTGGAACCCCTCAGCTGTTGGATCCTGCATAGCCTCACCCATATCCTTGAGTAAATCCCTCTGGAGACGGGTGAAGTGACACAAGTAGTTCAGCGACCGCATGGCAAAGGTCGCTGAGGAAAACATCCACTTACCATACCTGTCCATGGTCCTAGACTCCTTATTAGGATGGACAGGTACCGAAGGATCGGCCAATTCCTTCTTAGTGGCTGTGGCCACCACCATGGCACCAACAGAGACACCTTTGGATAAGAACTGTTTCTCTTTTGGGGCAGTAATAAATTTTGACGGCCTCCTTGGGGTAGGTTCCACCGAATCAGGGGCCGTCCAAGCCTTCCTTGCCACCACTTCCATGAGGGGGTCAAAGGGAGGAGACACCCAGGAGGTGGAAGGGCGAGAGCCAAACGCCTCAAGGTAGACAGACTCGTCCTCTGAAGTGTTAAGGACGGGCCAGTTCCCCCTCTGTTTAAGGATTTCAAGGATGTCAGCAAGAGAGACATCCTCAGAGGGGGACCGAGGGGAACCTTCAGATTCCTCCAAGTCTGTGTCGGAGGTGATAGACTCAGGGGAGTCAATGTGCTTCCTCTTGCACTGTCTCTTCAGAGGGGGTTCCCCTGCCGATCAGGAGAAGCCTCGGAAGAAGAGGATATTCCCAATGGGAAACCTGAGTAGCTGGCTCTACGGTCTGTTACGAAGGGGTGGGTAGAAACCACCGCATGCACTGAAGAGGGAGGAGCTGACTGAGCCGACTGTGGGGTAGACACTGGGTCTAGCACGCTCCGCATGGCCTCGAAGGCGGCCCGATCAGCCAAGGTCAAAGGTCCCCGCACAGAGGAGACAAGGACCCCCCCCCCGGCACCGAGAGGGATGGCTCCGAGGCCGATGTCGGAGCCGAACTCACCAGCGCCGATGCTCAGAGAGGAGAACGGGGTCGGACAAGGGACCGATGCCACTCCCCCCTCGGAGCTGACGAGGGAAGCCTGGCACAGAGATCCCTCCAAGGAGGAAATCAGAGCAGACGACGGAGCCGAAAGGGAAGGTATCTGCTCTGACAAGCCCCGGCTCCGAACTCAGAAGAGTCGGAGGAGGAACAGAAGCAGGGATGGGAATAGCCGCTGACTGTTTAGTAGGGCTATGCAGCATTTGGGCCAGTGCCTCGGACTTGAGAAGTCTACTCACCACCCTTTGTAAGTCATGGTCGGACAGCCTGGAGGACCGAGAGGATTGGGACCTATGGCTCTGCTCCGACAGAAGAGGGGATCCCGGGGCCGAGTGGATGGAGCATGGAAGGGGACCTCGACCTCTTCTTTGAAGGTGGCTCCGATAGGACTATCGGAGCCTACTGAGTCTCAACAACCTCGGCTCCGGCCGGAGCCGAGGTAACAGTTTGAGACTTCGAAACATCGACTCCAGCCGGAGCCGATGTCGAAGCAGCCTTGATGCTCCCAGCAGACAGCTCTGACGCTGGAGCCGAAGGCCTGGAAGTCTTTGAAGGCTTCCCCGACGCAGACTGGGTCGAGGGGCCTTCAGGCTTTAATAAGCCTCGAAGAATAAGTTTATTTTTGCGTTCCTGCAGGACTCTAGGGCTGAATGCATGGCAAACAGCACATGAGTCCTGTAGGTGCAAAGGTCCCAGGCAATAGACACAAGAAGTGTGACAGTCTGTCAGAGACATTTTCTGACAGCACGAACCACACTTCTTGAAGCCTGAGACCTTGGAGTCTTTAGACATCCTAAAAGTATATCAAATGACACAGACAACACACAGACACACCCTTTAACCAAAAGAAAAAATCCAGTCACACTAAAATAAGGGAAAAAGGGGAATGGGCCAAAGGCCTAGAAGTTAAAAGGGAATAAAAAGGGGATAAAAACAAGGGAGACCCGATTTTAAACTAAAGGGATACACTGTACTACAAACTGAACTAAATAGAAAGGATAGGGGTAGAAAATTGAAGTGTTCGATTAGAAAAACTCACTAACCTGCCAGAGCCGGTAGAAGAAAGCACCTCGCAGCTAAGCGGCAAATGAGATCTGGGTAGTTACCGCCTAGCATTGTGGGATATAGGGGAGCCTCGAGCCGGTGGAATTAGCTCTCGAGCTTTAGTATTGGCAGAGTCGGAGCCGAGGATCGGCTCCGAACCCATCCAGCAAGAATGAAGGCGAGATTGACAACTTAACATTAAGCTATACAACAGAAGGAGGAAGCTACTACATGACAGAGCAAAATCCCAAAAAGGGAAGGCATCTCTGATCAGTATTAGCAAGAAACTTCGTTCTCTCATAAAATCATCAAAGGCCAGTTTCGAAAGAAAAATTGCCCTAGACACTAAAGATAATCACAAGGCCTTCTTAAGTCAGGAACATGGGCGGAAACTCCCAGATATGCTCTGAATTGTTGCATAACGGTACAAAATATACCGAACCTACAGACATAGCCAACATCCTGGCAGACAGATTCAGCGCAAACTTCTCCCCCCCCTTCCCACCCAAAGGAGCAAATGCCTATTCCAAATGAATGTAACCTCCCAGACAATCACAGATGCACAGGTGAAAGCTGCCCTCTCCAAAGCAAAACACAGCATCTATGGGACCAGACGGTGTCCCAGGCTGCGTCTTACATGAGCTCTAAGAAGACCTGAACCCTCACATTAAGTCACTATTCAAACTTAGCCTTACTACAGGATATGTACTCAAAGAATGGCGTACAGCTACAGTGGTCCCACTCCACAAAGGTGGTGCCACAACGGACCCCGCAAACTATCACCCCATAAGCCTGACTAATCTGGTCTGTAAAGCTATGGAGCGTATTATCATGGAACTCATAAACAAAGACATTGGGAGCAGCCAGACACTGGACCCTACCCAATTCGGCTTTAAGGGCAGACCTTGCCTAGTTGATTTCTTCGAAACAGTTACCAAAGCCATAGATGAGGGCAAGGTAATCCACACAGCCTACCTGGACCTCGCAAAAGCCTTCGACACAATACCACACTCGGGCATCATAAATAAGCTTACCAGCTTAAATATCAACCCCTATATCACAAGATGGGTTGCAAACTGGCTCAGGGATAGAACCCACATGGTCAGAATCGCAGGTGCCATGTCAGAATCCAAACCAGTTACAAGTGGCATCCCACAGGGCTCAGTTCTGGGACCTCTCTTGTTCGGTATATACTTCTCTGAGGTTCAGGCTAACATGGGGGGGATTATGGCTGACAAAGTTCGCAGATGGCTGCAAACTGGGGGCCATAATCGAATCTCCAGCTGACACAAGCATCCTCCAAAAGGGTCTCCCAGAGATGGATGCTTGGTGCCAGAGCCACGGCCTCGAGCTAAATGCTAAAAAGTGCATAGTCATCCCCTTCGGGAAAAACAAGGTGCCCACAAATTACCACATAGGTGGTAATCCATTAAGTACGGAAGTAATTAGAGATTTGGGGACTAACATAGATGGTAATCTCTCCTTTGAAAATCACGTTGCCAAAGTGGTTAGAAAGACCTTCTATATAGCCCACCTCATCACGAAAGGGTTCGCATCTAGATCAAGAGAGGTCATTGTGCTCGTAACTCATCAGGCCCATAGAGTACAATGCCTCTTTTGGGATGTACCTTACCAGACACCTGCAGCAACTGGAAAGACCCCAAAAGTACCTCACCAAGAGGATCATGGGCTACAAACAGATGTCCTATGCAGCTTGTCTAAAGAAACTCCAGCTCTACTCAGTTACTTACCGCCTACTCAGAGGCGATCTATGCCCGACGTACAAAGCCATGTCAAACCCAGAATTAATGGACGTGCTCCACCTCAAAAATCCAAGTCCCTTAGAGCTACACGATCCAGGGACCTAAACCTCAGCACAAAAATAAATAGGACATGCTGGAGGGACAGATTCATTTCCCAGAAGCTCCCCTCCATCTGGAATAGAATCCCAAATCATATTAGACATAGCCCCTTACTGACCCTCCAAGCAAAATCTGGACGCGTGGATGGGAGATCGCAAATTCACCCCTGGGATCTCTTCTGTGTCCCTGCTAGACAGAGGCACAGTAAACTAACGTTAAAAGGGTACCTTGAGACCTACTTTAAAGAGGCACAGTAGGCTAATCCAATAGGGAGGCGGAAGCCAAATACACTCTGGCTAGGCTTATAAATGCCCTAGGGCAGATAGCCTATATGAACCTATAGAGAAACTGTTTTTAAAGCTGACAACTGTACATATCCTTCCAAATCTGGTAAAACCTATTCCACCTTCTTCCCATTTGTCAAAATTACGTCTTGGGGCAACTTTAGTTGCTTTACGGTGCCATAAAAATTTAGTTATTAACCCCTGAAATTGTTTTAAATATGATTTAAGTGGAAGTAGTGAGCAAGCTTGTATTAAAGACAGAAATACAGGAATATAATCATTTTAATTATATATAGTCTTTCCTCCATGGCAAAAAATAACATTCCATTTTTGTAGGAGTTCTTTATTACCTAAAATCTCTTTATAGTTTAGTTGTACTGTTATCAATGTCATATGCAATTTGATTGCATAATTTTTAGATAAATATTTATTTTGTTAATACTTCTGTTCCTATTAGTAGCATATTGGTTGCATTTCTTCAACAGCTTTGTTGCTTTCCATAGTTCTTTTAATGTATTATCTTTTAAAAGTTAATCAAGTGTCATCTGCAAATAGTTAAATCTTTAACTCTGGGTCAGTTATCTAGTTGAATTCCTTAAAATGTTTGGGTTTGCACGTATGAAATTTGCTAATGATTCTATTACTAATGCAATAGAAGTGGGGGGGGGGGGGGTGGACAACCCTGCTTTTTACCTTTTGTAATAATGGCACCAAACAGGATCCTATTTTTATGTACACCGGAGATTTATCATAAATATACCTCATTAGCGAGGTAAATTGTTTCGAAAATCCATACTCTGCCAATGCAAGCCAAAGCAAGCCAAAGGTATTCCCAGTTCACAGAAACAAATGCATTGTTAATATCTAAACAAATGATGTTCATTTTTTTGTTTATGAAATCAGTAAGGGACAAAATTCTCATATTGTCATATGTATTTCTGGTATTTCTGTTTTTAATAAATGCTGTTTGATAGTTCTTTATCAATAACAGTAATATTAGTTTTATTCTGTTTGCATGACCTGTCAAATATTTTATCATCTTTTATTTAATAAACTTATGGGTCTATAAGAGGTACACAATCAGGTTTTTGATCGTTGATAACTTGCGGGCATTTCCAAGGCGGAGGGCATTTATTGCCTTAGAACTGTTGTCAGCAATTGCTTTCTTTAACTGATGGCAGCAAACTTAGTAATAGACTTAAAACATTATATATTACCTGCGGCTTTGTTTAGTTTCCGGACTTGTGCTTTAATTTCTGTTTCTACAATTAAGACCAAGTGCTTCACTTGATTCCACTTTATTTTCTTAACTACTGAGTTTATTAAAATACACTTAAGGCATCTAGAATTCCTTCTAAACCCGATACATGAAGTATACAATTTAGACAAAAGTATTTAATTTATCCGATTTGCCATTATCATTCTTTTTGTCACGTTAGCCATTCTCCTTTGATTTTTTTTTTTTTGATTCAGAGTTAAGCAAATCGAGTGACCTTCTCTAGATCATGGTTTTATACTTCATTATGCAACTATTTTTTGTTGCAGTCTTCAAATACTTTTTCTGAAGCCAAGTAGCCTTTATGAATATCTAATTTAAAATTTAGTCTATTTTAGTTTGTAGTTCTGCCAGTTCTTTATTCCAAACCTTTATACACAAACATTATCTCTATATCTCTCTCTCTCCATCTCTCTCTCTCCATATCTATAGATATATCTATATCTATCTATCTATATATATGGATCTCAATCACAACACCGATACGCCACAAACACGACACTCAAAACGACGACACCAAACACCGAAAACTCACAAAACCGAACACCATAACACCGACACCCAAAACACAGACACACAAAACGTAAAATACACATTACACACAACTATACATGCACTAACCCTAAACCCTAAGGTCCGACACTACCGCACACTTACCCTACCCGCACCCTAATTCACTTAACCCGCCACTAAACCTAAAGTCAGTCACTATCGCACACTTTCCTTACCCGCATCCCAAGTCCGACACTAACACACACTCACCTTTCCCGCACCCTAAATCCCAAACAATCTCACACTTAACTGTCTGCTCCCCAACGCTAAATCCCTCACAATCGCACAATTACCGACTCGCGCTCACACGTTGCCCATGTCGGTGTTTCGGCTGTCAGGATTTCACCTTGTCGATCTGTCTCTGTCTTCTCGAGTCTGTCTTCTTAGCATCGGTGTTTCGGCGTGTCGAAGTCAAGGGGACCTATGGGTATATACACACACATTTTATATAGATACATACACACACACCACACACATTATATATATATATATATATATATATATATATATATATACACACACACACATTATATACATACATACATACATACATACATACACACACACATTATATACATACATACACACACACATTATATACATACATACACACACACACACACACACACACACACACACACACACACACACACACATACACACATACATACATACATACACACATTATATATATATATATATATATATTCTGGAAAGATTTGCTTGTATTCACTGTTGCAGTCATTACATTTGGGTAATCTACTGGCAGGTCCCTTCTTCCATGACGTCTGGTCGTCAGGGGTATAAAACATGCATCTGATGCCATTACATCGGATTTTCTTGCCCCAGATGTCAGGTGCCTCCCTAATGGGGAGCAAATAAAATTAAAAACACAAAATTATACCTCCAACCAAAAGCAAGTACACCAAATAGGCTTTTAAAGCATAGTAAAAGAAAGTAGAGGAATAGACAGAGAAAAGTAGGGGGCTGGAGGGAGGGTAACCAGGACTGGAACAGTGAATACTCTAACATCTACATTTACGATAAGTGTACACAATTGCACCATGTTCCTTCATGTTTCACTGTTGCATTCATTACATTTGGGTAGATTCCCAAAGCTATGGTTGGGAGGAGGAGTTTATACAGCATTAGGGCCAGCTATAAGGCCCTGCAAGACAGCAGTGGCAAAGCCAGCTCTGGATTTAGATTTGGTAAATGATAAAGCTTGGTCAAAGTATGTACAGAACTCCAGGTAGCAGCTTCTAGAATATCCCTGGTAGGAACACCTGTGAGAAAGGCTGCAGAAGTAGATGCAGCCCTGGTGGAGCAAGATATGATCCCCTGGGAGATAGGTTTTCCCATGGTGCTTATAGCAGAAATGAATGCAATGGGAAATGAATGCAATGGCTTATCCATTTAGAAATGGTTCGTTTTGAAATAATTGCTGGTAGCATTTGCTGCAGGCTAAGACTTTCTTCGAGATTTAATCCTGTCCAAGTAGGATCGAAGTTGTCTGTGCACATCCAAGGAATGCAGAATCCGTTCCTCTGTTCTGTGAAGTGGGAAAGAAGGTTGGCAAATGAATGAATTGATTAAGAGCCACACTGGAAACCACCTTGGGCATGAAGGATGGATTGATCCTCAAAAGATGTCCACATGAAAGATGATGAAAGGCTCCACTGCCATAAGGGCCTGTAATTCATATATCCTTCTAGCTAAAGTGATTGCTAAAAGGAAGGCTGTTTTCCAAGAAAGAAAATTTAAGTCTGCAGTACCAGCTGGCTCAAAAGGAGGTAGAATGAGCTTCTCCAAAACAAAGTTAGGGTCCCAGGCAGGGGTAGGAGCTTTCCTGGGTGGTCTCAAGTTCTTTGCCCCTCTGAGATGCTGCTTGAGCAGGGGATGAGAGAAGAGGGTGGTGGTTCTGTGTTATAGTGAGTTGAAATCGCTGAAGAGTGGATTTTAAGAGAGGAAAAAGACAGGCCCTTGTGAAGCATCTCAGTTAAGCATTGCAAAATCTGAGATAACGTGGGCACAGCTGTGCTCATCCCTAAAGATTGGTTCCAGGCACAGAATCTTTTCCATTTGCCAGCATAAAATTTTCTAGTAGTAGGTCTTCTCGCCTCCAAGATGACAATCACAGGTTTGTTGAGAGATAAGGGTGAATTTAAGTGATTAGCCAGGCTGCAAGGTTCAATGTTGGGAAGTTGAGGGTGCAGAATTTGGTTCTCCTGCTGAGACAGCAAGGAAGGGGTCTGAGGCAGGTGCCATGGTGATGTTTGTGACACTGTGCAGGTGTGGGTACCAGTGTTGGCGTGGCCAGTCTGGAGCAATCAAAATCATTCTTGGTTTGTCGACTTTTAGCGGAACTTTGGAGAGTAGAGGCAGAGGGGAGAAAATGCATAGACCGATAGGTTTTTCCAGCTGAAGGACAGAGCATCCACTTTCCAGGCTTCTTTGTGGGAGGAGGTAAATAGATCTATGTCGGGGCTCCCAATTTGCTTGTCAACATGTTGAAAATCCATGGTTCCAGTTTCCACTCATGTGGGTCCATGAGATTTCTGCTTAGTCCATCTGCCAGCATTTAGTTTTCCTGGCAGGAACTGAGCTTGTAGATTCACTTGGTAGCTCAAGGCTGTGTTCCACAATGCCATGGCTAGTCTGCAGAGGGGGTAGGAATGTGTACCCCCCCCCCCTGCTTATGTACATGACAGTGGTGTCGTCGGTCTTTACCATTAGTTGTCCTGGAAGAATGTGGTCCTTGAAGGCTGTCAGAGCATTCTGTACAGCTAACATTTCCTTTTGATTTATGTGCAGGTGCATTTGACTTTGGTTCCATTTGCCCTGAATGCACTTCCCTGCCAGGTGAGCCCCCCATGCATAGTCTGAGGAGTCTTAAGATTTGGGCGGCAGGGGGTATTGTGAATAGTTGTCCCCTGTTTTGGTGGCAGGCCTCAGTCCCACCAAAGGAACTCTAGGCATAGGCAAGGTATGATAGGAATCTTTGCTTCTAGATCCTGTGAATGTTGACACCATAGGCTTTTGAGATACCATTGTAGTTTCCTCATATGCAGCCTTGCATATGGAATTAGAAGAATGCAGGATGCCATGAACCCCAAGGATTTGCCTTGCAGATAGCTGGATTTTTGTGGCCACTTATTGCAAGTTGTCAAACAAATCCGTTTGTCTGGCGTGAGAAAAGCCATCCGGGAAGTTGTATTTAAGCTTGCTCCCAAGAATATAACTTGCTGATAGGGTACCAGGTGGGATTCCTTTTCGTTTATGGTGAACCCCAGACAAAGACCAGATGATTCAAAAGAATGTCCTTGCTTTCTGCCTGAATTAGACAATCGTTCAGGTATGGGTATATTTGAATATTTCTTTGCCTGCAAAATGCAGGAGGTAGACACTTGTGAATACCCTGGGTGCCATAGATAAGCCAAAGGGCAGTGCAGAGAACTGATGGTGCATGTAGCCTGCTTTGAAGCGTAGGTATCTT
Organism: Protopterus annectens; assembly: GCF_019279795.1. Taxonomy (NCBI): domain Eukaryota; kingdom Metazoa; phylum Chordata; order Ceratodontiformes; family Protopteridae; genus Protopterus; species Protopterus annectens. The sequence continues at coordinate 328,275,262 of NC_056739.1, read as the reverse complement.
CTGCAAGACTCCCCGATAGGGATGTGCAGGTATGCTTCTTAAGTCTAGTGTTGCCAACCATGCATCCTTGCCTAGCATAGAAAGCAGCTGGTGAATTGTCAGCATTTTGACTTTTGGAATCACCAGAAAGGTGTTTAGAATAGAAAGGTCCAGGATAGGACGCCATGTATTGCCTTTTCTGGGTACCAGAAAAAGTCTAATAGAAACCGTGTCCCTTTTCCTCTTCTGGTACCAACTGAAAAGCCCCCATGTTTAAGAGAGAGAGTACTTGATTTTGGGCCTCTGCCCATTGATCTGGGGGTAGATCTGGCCACTCGATTGGTGTTGGTAACGTGTGGAAATGAAATCTGTATCCTTGGGACACTAGATTTAAAACCCATTTGTCCTGGGTAATGAGTTCCCAGTTTTTAAGCCTGCAGACCAATCTTTCCACCTAAAGGAGCATTCTGTTGGAAAGTGCTTGGAAGTTTAAAATTCAGACAATTTTCCATAGGCGGGAGTCTTACTACTCCCATGTTTGGGTGCGGGGAAACCACCCACTGCCCAGTCTTGTGTCTCCCTTGGGACTGAAACATGGGGTTTCTGCTGTGTCTGGGTTTGGCTTGAGAAGACTTGGAAGGGGCTGGAAAGGACAAATTTTTAGAGGGCCAGTGCCTACTAAATCTAGGAGGTTGAACTTGTAAGAAATATTTTAACAGTTTGCATAGATTTAGCTTTTATCTACCATCTTTTTAAGAACTTCCTCAGCCTTGTTGCCAAACAGGTGGTCCTGATTTAAGGGAGCATCCAACAATTTAGCTTTAACATGACCAGGCAAACCTTGCTCCTTAAGCCAAGCATGTCTTCTGAGCACAGACCCAGTAACAGCAGCCCTGCAAGAGGCCTCTAATGAATCAAATCCACATTGCAAAGTACGTTTTCCAACGTGTTCAGCAGAATACATTAAATCCTGTAATTCTTTTCTGATTAAGCAAGCCAATAACATGCTGTTGATACTTTAACATATGAAACTAGCAGTTTAAAGCCCTATTGGCCAAGGTTGCAGAAGTGTAAAACTTTCTTACCCCATCTGTCCAGCACTCTGGACTCTCTATTAGAGGGGGTAGGATTTTTAGCAGAAGAGTTAATGCCCTTGGGTCCCTGTGAAATAGTCTCTGGATCCGCAATAGGATTTTTAAAAAGGAACTTGTGAGAATCAGGAACCCTGTAATATCTTTCAGGTTTTCTGGGAGCAGGAGGCAAAGAATCAGGGGCCAAACTAGATTCTGAAAAGGCATTATCTACAATGTATTGTACAGTAGATATAGCTAAAGGCCTATGCTGAGGCAGAAGTAAGAAATCCCCAAGCCTCTTTTTTGAATCCGAAAAATCCTGGCTTTCCCAATGGAAATGCTCCCTTAGAGTATGCAAGGGCTCACCAAAAGAAAAATCCTCTGGAGGGGAAGCAGAGGGAATAGAGTCCTCTGCATCAGAATCCTCATAAGTAGATAAGGGCAAATCCAGATCAGAAGAATCAGAAAAATCAGAATCCTGTTCAGAAGATTCATAAACAACTTCAGTCCTAGGTCTCTTAGAAGGGGGAAGTTGGCTTCCCCTGATTACAGTTATAAGATCTTCAGCCATTCTTATTTGTCTTTTTAGGCATAGAGGCCTGAGCATGCGACCTGGGAGTCAGTTTCTTAGGCATGTTTCAAGATTTTGGCCTAAATGAAGGAGGCGTCTGTTTAATATGCAAGCCCGTAGGCCTGAATACACCCTCAGAAGCCAGTGCCTGCACAACTGCTCCGGACCCATCCAAGGTAGAGACATCCGCAGGTTCCACAGTTGAAGCATCTCGCTGCATACCGGACTCCGAATGGGTCTCAGTACAGGCCTGTGAGTCAGAAGTAGCAGTTATCAGGGGCCGCGAAAGCACCTCACTGAATACCGTACTGGCGACTGGCTTAGGAGAAAAGTCATCAACAGCTTTAGACCTCGGCGGCCTGTCTCTTGTCTTTATCTTTGCATTTTTTCAGAATCCTGGATGGCTAATCAACATTTCTGGATAATTAAACAGAGAACCGAAATATTTAGCAGCGAAAATATACAGGCGATGGATAGTGCGCTGATTAAATAAAGCACAAAACAGACAGCAAGGTACGTTGTGGTCAGGGCCTAGGCAAGGAATATAGTACGAATGAAAATTTGTGAGATATTTGCTTTCCACAAGTAATGCAATTAACTTTTACGGGCATCAGTAAGGAGCAAGAAAAAAAATTTCCCCAACGGGGTACTTCGCTTTAGTTGAATACTTCGGTTCTGAAACTCAAAAATTTCAGGAGTCTGCCAACCAGCACTTGCGAACTGCTTCTGCTTCGGACACCACACGGCAAGAAAAACTGATGTAATGGCATCGGCTGCATGTTTTATACCCCCCAACGTCATGGAAGAAGGGACAGCAACCAATGCAGGACCCAAGACTTTGTTAACCAGGCCGACTGAGGGCTACTGCAAGCAGATAACCCAAATGTACTGACTAACCGTGAAACACAAAGAACACCTAGCTGCTTTCCCAGGGCAAAATTCAGCGGATATCCTAGAAATACAATCTTATAAGAAGGCATGAGAAGATTTTTGAAAGTGGATTTGAACAGCAGCAGGGACTCCAAAGGGTAAGACAGGACTGTTTACAAATGGTAATGTACCAAGCAGCTTTTAAGCCTTCCATTACCATGAAATCTGGATAAGGGGTAAAAAGGGACTTAAGGGAAAGTATTTTGTCTTAACACAAAGGTCCAGCAAAGGCCTCCAAGATCTTTTCCTTTTTGGTACCAGAACAATCCTTTAATATAAAAGGCTTTGGCTCATCTGGCACAGAGGCACTGTTTCTATTACTCCCTGTGGAAGCATATAAAGCAGAATGGGAGGGAGGAAGAAAGGGGACTTGTTTCACTAGGCAAGGAGGAATACTCAAAAGGGAGGGAGTAATTGCCCATTACCAAGTACAGCCCTGCTAAATTACATTTAAAACACATTTGTCTGCAATAGTCTGGTGTTACACAGGAAGACGAAGCTTAACAGAGGAGGAGAGTGAGCCTGAATAGGCAAAGTCATGCTGACTGGGAACAATGTCCTTGATTTTAAAACACTTTTCCTTTCTTTTTTGAAGCCTTCCTGCCATTTGCTTTTAAACCTCCTGTTTGACGCTTCTTTGCTGCTTAGATATCTTAATGAAAAAGGGGGGAGGATTGTGAAGGTCTTTTGCTTTAGAAAAGCAGGTTTGAAAAATATTTGTCACCAAGTGAATCAACCTTCCCTTTTCAATCACTCCCATTAAGCACCTCAGCTGCAGAATGATCCCACAGAGCTTCCTTGGCTAAGGGAGAATTTTAAATTTCAATTTTGACATCTTCTAGAAGGCAAGTCAAACCACTCTTCTTGTTACATATTCATAAGCAGCAGCATCATAAGCACACTTTTAATCATGCTTAGTAACAGGAGAAACAGATATGCAAGAGGCATCAAAGTTCTTTAATCTCAGAAGGTTGGTTAACTAAATTTTGCACAGTCTCAAAAGATAAAAGTAAAAACTAACAAACGAGACTGCCAGATTAAAACACTGAAAGTTAAAGCAGAAATACAGTTGCGCACGTAAACTTAACAGTAGATTTTCAAATGAGCACTGTTGCAGTAGCCTAAGGTTACATCCTATGAAGGACATAACACATGATACTGCAACTGATCAATATGAAGAACAGTGCCCTTTCTTCCGCTATCTTGTCAAAAGCTTTCCCATCCTTGACAAAGGAAATGGGGTTAGTAGCAATAATCTTTAGCAGAAGCAGTTAGAGAGAGAGCAGTTATTGCTGGATCGGTTTTATGGTTGGAAAAAATACTAGAGTCTGAGGAACCCTTAATAACCAAGTCAGACTTCCTGGCGCCCGCAGGATGACCATCCATTTGGATCATTGCTGCCAGTTTGCCAAATATTCTCTAAAAGCAGGCAAAACAAATGAAACCGCACCAAATGTAGGCACATACAACTGTAAAAATGCATTTTTCTGGAATAGGAATTTAATTTTGCTCCCACTGTTTCAAGTACAGGAACTGTTGCAGAGTTAAAATTCAGACATGATAGTACCATAAAACTGAGGTAGTATTTTCACTCAAGTAAAGCCAATTCAAAACACATGTTCTGCCCTGCTTTAGAAGTTGCCATACCTGTAATTACCTAAAATTTAAGAAAATATTCTACCACTATAGGTTCACAAAGTCTTGTAGCAACACATGGAATCAAAGTGTGTCCTCAAAATGCTGAATCTTAACCAGATGTGAACTTGAGACATTTCCACTTCACTGTGTATATGTTTAGGTGTCCTATGCAAATCACAGCATTGTGTTTAACACTGAAACTTCCCCAACACTTCCATACTGCTAGCATGTTCTTAAAATGGAATGCACAAATAATTCAACAGGATTGAATCAGACAGGTTTCTCCCCTTCAAAAAGGCAGACATGGGCCCTTGTGGACTACAGAGTTATCAAGGACCAGTGCTTGCACTTGCTTCTAAAGACCACGCAGGCTCCAATTCTCAACTAACTCCACCAGACAGAATGGAATTAAACAAGTTTACCAATGACTATGCACAAAAGCTGTACAGCCAACCTATCATCTAGGAAGTAGGACTACCTTTCTATCTGCAGTGGTGTCTCTGAAGTGAATCTGCAGTGCAGGAATAGAGTGGCTTTCACATTTTAGAAACCTGAACAAATATTTTAACCTTCTGCAAAGGAATACAAATTATAAAATACTTACCTGCATGGCCGCAAGCTCCTCTTTTTCTTTGGGTGAGAAAAAGCGCCCACCTTCCCCTCTCTTCCTGGCCATTGCATGACGATGACGAGACTCGTGTAGATATTTCTGTGAAAATTCCAAAACAAAAACAATTTCAAGATTTCTCTCTTAAACTCAGTGCCAAAAGCATTCTGAAGTCCAAACGCCAAGCAAGCCCCATTACCACATTGAGTTTGATGATCCACAAATATAGTCTCCAATCCTATATAAACAAATTGCTTTACATCGCTAAGCAATTCAAACTACTTTTCCAATTAAAAAAAAAAAAAAAAAAAATAGAAGCTTCCTATGGTAGAACCATGTAAATGAAAATGACATCTTTTGTTATAGACTCCAGAAAGAGGACACACACACTTCTGCAATTGATCCAAGGGCAGAAGTAGGCAAGAGGTGGTGTTGTACGTCATGCCACTGCATTATTTCCTGTGCCAAAACACTCAATTTTTTTTTTCTGAGGACTGAGATTATAACATCAGTGAAATGGAGAGATCTGTGGGGTCACACAGTGTAGCTGGCATGTAAATGAATAACAGACATATCTGTGTCGGATCATGATCACCCCCACTGCTCTAAAAATCAGAGAAGCTTGCCTTCACTTCCAGACAAGGAGTCTGGAACATTAGGATACTCTCCAGCTCCACAATCTGAATGCAGATGCCCCATATCTGGCCCCTTAAACAGAAGGTTACTTAATGGATTGAAGTCTGTCAGGTGCATCTTCTTTGCATGATTATTGATAGAAAATGTAGAAGAACATAGACCCCTGCCCCCAAAATCTCCACACAATTCCTGATATACAACATAACACATGCAACAAACAAGTCTAGATTCCAATCTTAACACAAGCAACAAGATGGGACAAATCCTATGATCAGAGCCAGGGGAAAGTGCACCAGTAATGTTTATGCAATTTCTATTTTTGCCTTCACACACAACCAGAACATATAACCCCCCACCCCCCCCAAAAAAAAAAGAATAAAATAAATTGATGGTTGTCTGTCATTTTTAAAGTGATTTAGTCTGCCTGTTTTTTAATCACTCAGCACGTTTCTGAGCTGAAATAGAAGAGCACTTTCAGCACAAAAAGGTGAAAACTTCCCCATGGATAAACTAATGGCTGAAAAAGTTTGTTCCGTATTCCAAAGATTCCATACTATTAAAATGATTGATCCTAAAGTTTACGTGTTGTGGGTGCTCAAAGAAGCTGAATTTGGTGATGCCATGAACATTTCAGTGAGCCAAACAAACATTAGCTACAACTTTGATTGTACTGTTATTAGACTCTGGTAATAGGATTCTTTGCCTTCAAGAAATTTTGGATTTAAATTTTACTGCCAAGTGTAATGGGGAGCAGTTCACCAACTGATTTATACTTTTTTTTTTCTTCTCTCCAACAAAAACAGGAACCAGACATTAGGCTTCCACTACAACCGTCAAATACCCAGCATGTATGCATTGCACTGTTTGAGGTTTAATGGCCTTTAAGAGCTACTGCAAAAGCTCAGGCTGCACCAGATGAAAGACAAAACACAAACCACAGGGATGGGTTGCCAACTGGCTCACTGACGGAACCCACACTGTGAAAGTAGCAGACTCCAAATCAGACTTCAGACCAGTGACAAGTGGAGTACCACAGGTTTCAGTCCTGGGTTCACTTCTGTTTGGTATGTACTTCTCAGAAGTACAGGCTAACACAAAGTCTTTGGCGAACTTCGGAGACTACTGCAAACTAGGAGCCATAATCGAAACTCCTAATGATGCGGGCATCCTACAAAAGGGCCTCACAGACAGATGCCTGGTGTCAAAGCCATGGCCTCAAGCTCAATGCCAGAAAGTCCATTGTCATCCCTTTTGGTAAAAATTCTGTACCCATGAACTACCACATAGGCGGTAGTCTACTCAACACCGAAAGTGTGATAAGAGACCTTGGGACACAGGTGAGCAGTAGTCTACTTCGATAATCATATTGCCACAGTAACCAAGAAATCCTTCTGTGGCACACCATCACAAAAGGTTTCTCACCCAAGGAAAAAAAAATAAGAGGTCATTGTTCCGCTCGACTTGTCACTCATTAGACCCATTATAAAATACAGCGCCCCTTTTGGCGTGTACCTCACAAGACATCAACTGGAAAGGCTGCAGAAATACCTCACAAAGATTACCAGCCTCAAACAGATGCCCTATGTAGACAGTCTCAAAAAACTCCAGCTTTACTCTGGTCGCATATCGCTTACTCAGAGGTGATCTCTGCCCAACATACAAAGTTAGGTCAAACCCAGAGCTGTTGGACATGCTCCACTTAAAAAAAATCCCAATCCCTCAGAGCTACATGCTCTATGGACCTAAACCTTGTCACCACAACAAACAGAACATGCCTAATAAAAAAGATCTATACCCTCTTTGGTCCATACTAGCTGTGGCAAGGAAATGTATAACTAGAAAGTGGAAGTCTTCACAAGAACCTACTCTGGAAGAATTCTTGAGATTGATGAAAGAAACAGCAACATTAGAAATCAAGGTGAAGGAATCGAGAATTTCACCCAAAACAAACAAACAATCCTTGGGAAAAAAATTTAACTCTTATTGAGACATTAAAAATGAACCCTAAATAATTAACGTGTAACTTTATACTTCACTGAGTAGAATACATTTTTGTTACCAATTCCATATATTTTATTAATTTTTTTCCTCCTTTGTTCAGGTCAATTGTACATAGTGTATATAAAGGTTTATAATACTTGTTTATTGATGACTGTATTGTTAAACATTTTTTTTTCAAATAATATAAAGGAACATGCTGGAGGGATAGATTCCTGCCCCAGGGACTACCTATCTATATCAAACAAAGCTCTTCATTAGCACTCAAGAAAAATCTTGATGACTGGATGGGAGATAGGAAATTCACCCCAGGGATCACTTCTGTGGCTCTGCTTGACAGGGGCACATGAAAATCATTTTCTTGGGTGGCGAAAGCCAGAGTACCTTTCCGGCTAGGCTTATATAGGCCCCAAGGCCAATAGCCTAGTACCCATCTATGAACACATCTTACTAGCAAACCTATTGCTACATGCTGCAACATAACCTACTGAAAGAGTGTAACTGGGTTGGGTATTGAAGCCTGCAATCTTCCTGATGTTGTAAAATATTTCCTCTTTTTTTTTTTTTTTTGTTTTGTTACATTCTTTTGCAATTCTCTAGATGTCTTGATGACAGTATTCACAACTACCCAGCTTCCAGTTACAGGACAGTTACAGGACAATGACCAGAGTGGAAGCAAATCTGCTTGTGTATGTTTCACATATGGAGTCAAACTGTTACTCATTTTATCCACCCCACAGGGAGTGAAGTTATAGTCCATGCTGTCAATTTCAGCAACAGAGGCAGCAGGTAGTACACCTAGATCACCAGCTCAGATCTTCAAAAGCCTACATTTCTAAGGCTTTCAAGTCAGGAAAGCTCCCAGACGTTCTCACAAATCAGTTTCAACTGCTACAGCGCCAGATGTATAATGCTGGTGTGTGCACTACTTTCACCGTTAGCATACCAAACCATACCAAAGGTATAAAGGACACAGACAGGGGTCTGGCTTTATTGGCCTGAATGTAACCATAAAGAAAGCAAAATAGCCATGGACATTCAGAAGCCATGTAGCTGAAACACTTGATGTCCTTGTGGCATGATTGGCATATATCCCATGGGCCTCCCACTGCACATACACGGTGGGCAAGTGGACCAAGAAGGCCCAATGCAAAAGTGCGACTTCAGCAGACAATTTTGGACAACAGCCAATGGAAAAATCTATCTAGCTGACAGGAGAAGGGGCATTTTAAATATAGCCCAGACCTTTCCTTTTTCAGATTCTTTAAGGGAAAGGATGCGTTATGTTTGCACTTATTTTAAGCTCTTTGTCAGATTTTATTTTCACTGAGCCTTTCAACATTTAAAGCAAATAGGATATGGTTCATCCAAGTTGGACAGTAAACCTCTTGTCAAAAATCCTAGACAGAAGGCAAAAGATATCAAAACAATTTACTTATTTACCCAGCTTTCTGGACTTTTAAGGACAAAAAATGCTTGGAACTAAAAATCACATAAAAGAAAAAGAAAGCAGTGTATAACACAGATTTGCACAGTTTAAGCTAGTGAGTGATTGAAGGGAGTGAACAGACTACTAATATACTACTGTCGTACAAACTTTTCAGTGGATTCTCTCACTGGATTACTGCCAAAACCTCTGAGCCCATTTCTATTCAGACCAATTAACCAAATGGGTTTCCAACAAGACTAACTTAACCCCCACCACCACCATGTCTTGCAACCTTGCAGGTAGCAAAACTGTAGCCTTCTTGCAAAGGGGTGATGTGGAGAAAACCCAACCCCCCCAGCATAAAACAGTTTTGGTCAAAGCCTGACCAAGTCACCAAGTTAATGGCCAGTCCCTATTTAAATGGCTACTTCTGACCAGCCAATTTTAATGAGTATCATAGTACAATAACACTACTTATTATGCTAGGACATAGACGTATAAAAGTGATGACTAAAAGCTACTCCCAAATCAGTTTCCCTCAAGGCAGTCTCTCCTGCTCCGTAAAATCCATTAAAACTAGCTCCATTGAGAGTTCTGGAAAAAAAAATAACACATCCAAACCCCATTTACCATTTTGGAACCTGGGATGTAGTGGGTCGCAACCCCTTGTGCGAGTGTGATTTGGTGGACCCCCCTCCCCCTTAAAAACACTCACAGCCTGCATAGATCAGTCTCCACATAAATGGGTCTGGATGCTTAATTTTTTTTTTAAGCTAATATCCACCCGACATATGCAAGCACACATTTTAATAGTCTGTATACCAAGAAATTTGAAAAAAGTCTAAATCCTGTTAGCACTCAAAACCAACAGCAACATTATACAAACACTGCCTTTGTATTTCTGCAGGACTCTTGCCACAGAACTTTACACCAGATATACAAGATTGTGAAATTTGCTACAATTCTTTACCCTCCTCTCCTTGGGAATCTTCCCTTCAGCTTCTAACTTTGCACGTGCTTGCCGCCTCTTCAGGATTCGATGATATTGTTTGGCATTTACATACAGTGGCTCTTCTTCAAGCATTTCTGCACAAGGAAGGGGGATTCTCTGCATAGTTGGGACAGCACCTGTCCCAGGGACCATCTTAAAAAGAAAGAAAAAATGCAGTGTGATATACAGTAAGCAAAAGTACATACTCTACAGTCTAGAAAAATAGGAATTAAAACAGTTCCACACAACTGGTAAATGTGAAACCACCTTTTCATACTACCTTTTGTGGTACACATAGAAGTCAAAAAGGAAGCGACAGATTCATATACAATGCAACAAACATTCAGATAAGCCTACAGCCATTAACTTTCATGCCAATATGTCAAGACTACTACCTCAAATTTAGAATTTGATGAGCAAAGTGTTGAAAAGTAATATGCTTAATCCAGAAAGGCAAAGATCACCAATATATTGTTACAGCAGCTAGGCTCTGAACATTAAAGTAGCAGACTGATGCCACCACAATCAATACTGCAGAAGAGCAGCTTGTGGAAGTATGAAATGAATGCACGTTCTCTTATTAAGCACGCACACACAAAAGTACAGTTTTGTACCTACCATAAATGTAGATGTTAGAGTGCTAATACAGCTGCAGTCATAACAGATGGGTTCTCCTGCCGTCAGGCGGGTCCTCGGTCGGCCGAATTCCAAAGTCTAGGTCCAGCGTCTGACGTCAGTGCGACAGGGGTATACAAGACACAGCTGACGCCATTTTCTTCAGTCTTTCTTGCCCCAGATGTCAGGTGCCCCCAGAAGGAAGGCAATACATAAATTTATGTAATAATGCAATATAATCAAAAAAACAGTAGTTGCAAGCAAATGCACCATAAAAGAATACCCCTAGAGGGGAAGGAGGGAGGGGAAACCTGGACTGCAGCTGTATTAGCACTCACATCTACATTTATGGTAGGTACAAAACTGTACTACGTTCATCGTGCATACAGCTGCAGTCATAACAGATGGGTAGAATCCCAAAGCTAAGAAAGGGGTGGTAGGCACTTAGGTGGAACTAGGAGGAGCCAGAAAGCCCTGCAACACAGCAGTAGCAAAGCCTGCTCTAGTTTTGGAGTATAAAGGTAGGTGGTAGTGTTTAGTGAAGGTATGCACAGAACTCCAAGTGGCTGCCTCCAAAATATCTTTGGTAGGTACTCCTCTGAGGAAGGCTGCAGAGGTAGCTGTGGCCCTTGTGGAGTGGGATCCGATGTCTGCAGGTACAGATTTACCATGAAAGGAGTAACAAAACCGTATGCAGTGGCCTATCCATTTCGAAAAATAGTCTGTTTGAAAATTGGCTTCCCTTGAGCTCCTACAGCATAGGACACAAGGAGTTGTTGATTTCCTGAAAGGCTTTGTTCTGTCCAAATAGTAACGTAGCTGTCTATGGATGTCTAAGGAATGTAACAGCCTTTCCCCTTTGTTTTGAGGATTGGGGTAAAAGGTAGGTAAGTGTATGGCCTGATTTAAAGCTACCCTGGATACTACCTTAGGCATAAATGACGGGTTGGTTCGTAGGGAAACCCTGTCCTGATGGAAGATGAGAAAGGGCTGTACAGCCATGAGGGCTTGTAGTTCCGAAACCCTATGAGCTGAGGTAATGGCCAGAAGGAAAGCTGTTTTCCAGGACAAATATTGCAAATCTGTTGAGGCAGCTGGTTCAAAGGGAGGCAATGTTAATTTTTCTAGAATGTAATTAAGATCCCAGGCTGGTATTGGTCGTTTCCTTGGAGGTCTTATATTCTTAGCCCCTCTGAGGAACTGTCTTAAGAGTGGGTGAGAGAATAAGGGTGGATCAGTGTTGTATTCTGCAGAAATGGCTGAGGCATGAATTTTGATGGAGGAAAATGAAAGTCCATTGTTCAACAGCTCAGCTAGATACTGTAATATCCGAGACAAATCCAGTTTTCTAGGATCCTGGCCTTTTTTCTCATTCCAAGCGCAAAACCATTTCCATTTTGCGGAGTAAGCCTTTCTAGTAGATGGCCTTCTGGCCTCCAAAAGGACATCCTGCACCTCTTTGGAGAGTAGGGTCTGTTGTGATGTTAAGGAATTTTCCATGCAGCCAGATTGAGTGTTTTCAGCTGACTGTGAAGAGTTTTGTAGCTGTGTTGAGTCAGTAGAAGAGGCATTAGAGGTAGGGTCCAGGGAGGAGTATGTGTTAGGCTCCTCAGGAGTGGGTACCAGTGTTGTCTTGGCCAATCTGGAGCAATCAGTATCATCTTCGGTCCGTCTGCTCTTGCTTTCAAGAGCACCTTGGGCAGAAGAGGCAAAGGTGGGAAGGCGTAAACTGTCCGTGCTGCCCAACTGAAAGAAAGGGCGTCCACTCCAGGCCTTTGGATGGAAGGTCCTGGAGCAGAACTTTGTCAATTGAGGATTCCTGTGGGAGGCAAAGAGATCTAGGTCTGGCCTTCTCCACGCTTGGATTATCTTTGTAAACACTCGAGGATGCAACTTCCATTCATGTGGGTCTGTCATATTTCTGCTTAGATTGTCTGCCGGCGTGTTTTCCAATCCTGGCAGGTACTGTGCTTGAAGTTCGATTTGCCATTCCAGAGCCAAGTACCAAAGTGACATGGCTAGCCTGCACAGGGAGTATGAATGTGTTCCTCCTTGTTTATGTACCACATTACTGTGGTGTTGTCTGTTCTTATCAATAATTGCCCTGGATGCAGGAGGTCCTTGAAAGCTGTAATTGCATTTATCACTGCTAGCATTTCCTTTTGATTGATGTGAAGGTGCTTTTCCTTTTGGGACCATTTGCCCTGAATGCACCTGTCTGTCATGTGTGCCCCCCAGGCGTAGTCTGAGGCGTCTGTTGTGATGACTTTATTTGCTTGAGGCTTGCAGAATGGTAGACTCTGTGTTTGTTTGGCATGCTTGGGCCCACCATCGAAATTCCTTTTGCAAACATGGGATTATTGGTATTATTGTTTCCAAACTGTGGCTGTGTTGAGACCATAGGTTTTTTAGGTACCATTGAAGTTTCCTCATATGCAACTTTGCACATGGGATTAGAAGAATGCAAGATGCCATGAAGCCCAGAGCCTACAGGATTTTCCTTGCAGTTAGCCTGGTACAAGTTGCTATTATTTTGAAGTACTGAGTTAGTTGCCCCAGTTTTTCTGGCGTAAGATAGGCCATCTGGGTGTTTGTGTCCAAGTTGGCACCCAGGAAAGTTATTTTCCGAGATGGTGTTAGCCTGGATTTCTCTTTGTTGACTGTGTATCCCAGAGAATTCAGTAACCGTGTTACATAAGCCAGATGTTCCAGAAGTATGTGTTATTTGGATCAGGACATCGTCCAAATAAGGGTAAATTTGTATCCCTTGAAGTCTGCAGTAGGCAATTACTGATGCCAGGCATTTCGTGAATACTCTGGGCGCAGTAGATAAGCCAAAGGGCAATGCAGAGAATTGATAGTGGACTGAACCTGCAAGAAATCTGAGGTATCTTCTGCAGCTTTGTCCGACTGAGACATGCAGGTATGCCTCCTTGAGGTCCAATGTTACCAGCCAAGACTCCTTGCCCAGCATGGGAAGAAGCTGCTGTAAGGTGAGCATCTTGAATTTTGGTACGAGTAGAAATGTGTTTAGGATGGATAAGTCCAAAATGGGTCTCCAGTCGGTTCCTTTCCTTGGTACCAGGAATAGTCTGGAATAAAAACCTTGACCTTGTTCGTGAGTAGGTACCTCATGAATAGCTTTCATGTCCATGAGCGTTGAAATTTGTATTTGAGCCTCTGCCCTTTGTGTGGCAGGTTCGACATGCCTCTCATTTTTGGAAGAGTGTGAAAATGAAATCTGTAGCCTCTGTTTATAATGTCCAGGATCCATTTGTCTGTTGTGATATGCCAATTTCTTGTAAATAATGCCAGCTTTCCCCCCAAGGGTGCTGCCAGCTGAGACTTGCTTGGCATGAAAAGGGGAAAGTCATTGGGTTTGTTTCCTGTATTGTTGTGCACTGTCTTCGCCACCTCTTGGTGCTGGAGTTTGCCATTGTCTGCCTTGATATGATCCTTGAGATTGTCCTCTGCCCCTTGTGCACCTGTATCTACCTCTTTGGGGCTTGTCCGTGGCTGAAAGGACCAGTTTTTTGAAGGCCAATTTCTGCTAAAACGTGGTGGTTGAACCTGTAGAAAAGCTTTGACAGTTTGCATAGTTTTAGCTTTTTCTTCCATTTTCCGTAGTATCTCCTCAGCATTAGTACCAAATAATACATCCTTTTGTAAAGGAGCATCTAGTAGTTTAGCTTTAACATGATCAGGCAAGGTTTGTTCCCTTAGCCACGCATGCCTACGAATGACTGATCCTGTAACAGCAGCTCTACTTGAGGCCTCTAGAGCATCATAGCCACATTGTAAGGTGTGTTTACCCACTTGTTCTGCACTATGCATCATATCCTGCAACTCCTTCAAATCTGGTTGTTCAGGTTGTGACATTTTATTCCTTAATTGTGATAACAGAAACTGCTGATATTTAAGCATATGGAACTGACAATTTAAGGCCCTCATGGCTAGGGTGGCCGAGGTATATACCTTTTTTCCCCACCTTTCTAAGGATCTAGACTCTTTCGGTAGGTAGTGGATTCTTAGCAGTAGAGGCCTTCATTCCCTTGGGGCCTTGAGAAATGGTTTCAGGGTCAGCATTATGGCTTTTGTAAAGAAATTGGTGAGAGTTAGGAACTCTGTAGTACCTATCAGGCTTGACTGGGGCAGGAGGCAGGGAATCCGGATTAAGGCAAGCCTCAGAGTAAACATCATCAAGTATGTCCAAGACAGGAGGTATCGCCAGAGGTCTGTGCTGAGGTAGCAGAAGAAATTCCCCAAGTCTTTTCTTGGAATCAGAAAAGTCTTGGCCTTCCCAATGGAAGTGTTCCCTCAAGGTATGCAAGGTTTCCCCAAAAGAAAAATCCTCTGGGGGAGATGCAGAAGGAATGGACTGCTCTGCATCAGAATCTTCAAAAGGGGAGTACGAGTGTTCCTCTTCATCAGAATGTTCTGAAATAATGGAGCCCTGGTCAGAAGAGGGAGAATCTTCCTCCACTCTCGGTCTCTTGTCCGGAGGGGGTTGGGAACCCCTGATAAGAGTAATTAAATCCTCAGCCATTTTTAGCATCTGCTTTTTAGGCATGGGGCCTGGAGATGGGCCCTGTGCAACAGGCCTCTTGGGATGCATGGCTGATTTGGACTTAGTAAAGGCCTTTATGGAAAAGGAAGATGAGGGTTTAAAGACACCATGGGTGGAAGTGGACCTGTCCACATTAAGAGGCTCAACACTCACAGTGGCTTCGGTAGCTGTAGTCTGGGTATGGGCCGAGGCACCTGCGGTCTCGGTTACAGAAGACACCGCCAGAGAAGTGTCGTCGGTAGTCAGGGGCTGCGTAGGCACCTCGCTGAGAACCGGACCACGTGTAGCCGGTTTTGGCATGGTGTCAGTGGAGACCGCGGACCTCGCGTGTCAGTCTTTGTCCTTGCGTTTTTTGGACAAAACTGTAGTCGGAGTCTCCGACGACATTTTATAATCAAAAGCTTTCCCGAAAAAGTGCTGGGCGAACTCCGCCCGACGCTTAATAGTGCATTTATTGAAAGTAGCGCAAAAGCGACAGCCTGAGACATCGTGGTCTGGGCCTAAACAAGGTATACAGAGGGAATGGAAATCCTTATACGGTATTTGCTTCCCACAAGAAATACAATTGTTAACTTTGTCTGACATCAGTCTGAGGCAAGAAAAGTTTCCCCAACAGGGTACTTCGCTTTAAAGAAGACTTCAGTTTCCAAATTTTCATAATTTCAGGAGCTGGTCGACCGGCACTTGCGAACTGCTTCTGCTTCAGGCACTGCGTGGCAAAAAAAGACTGAAGAAAATGGCGTCGGCTGTGTCTTGTATACCCCTGTCACACTGACGTCAGGAAAGAAAGCGACGACAACCGACGCCGAACCTAGACTTTGGAATTCGGCCGACAGAGGACCCGCCTGACGGCAGGAGAACCCATCTGTTATGACTGCAGCTGTATGCACGATGAACATCTTTGTTGAGCCACATAATATTCCATCTGTACATAATCGAGGCATGCATCTGTATTTAAAAAAAAAAAAAAAAAAAAACAAAATTCACATTATGCATAAAAAGTCTGTACGCTGATGTCACAACAACCGAACAAAAACTTAATGAACATGCAGCTAATTTTATCACCAAGAGCCATGCAACACATTGGACGATAACCATACACAGTAGAAATGCAGGTCTCAATCCCTTACTAAATCAAAAGCAACATATGCTTCATGTGTCAATCTCTTCCATTAACCAAAGTGGCAAAGTTGCCTATCTTAGGGTCCATATACTACACAATACTGAATGAATAGTCAAAGCAATGAATCTTACTGCAAGCACCTCACTGAAGTAAGTTACCTCAGAGAAACAAGCACACACTACTGCAGTCACCGTTTCATAGTGACCTTCAACTACACAAGTCTTCAAATGATAACCTAGCACAATTACCAATCTGATTACACTTGCCAAAACCTATAAATGAAAAACGCTGGATAAAAGGCCTGCTTAAATACCCTGCATGACTGATAAAGTATCTCAATCCACCTTATAAGAGGAAGACCCACCATCATATGTTAATCCATGAAGAAACATTCTGCAATGTGTAATGTTAATATTTATTTTTCAAATATCAGAATCTCTGCGCATTATGGAACTCTGATTCTGCACCAAAAAGACATGCATTTTCTACTTCAGCAAGCAGTAAAGGTGCACATTGGGCAAGGAAGGAATGTGTTACATGCTTCCAAGACTTTCAAGTCTGTCCTTAGCTGTAGAATGAAGACTGTCCAGACAGACCATTCAAAGAATAATAAATCACACAATGTAGAATGTCACATTCTACAGCTACAGTGCAACTAGTGAACCAATACATATTGGGAAACGTCTGCAGTCAGTTGCTGGGAACAACCCCAAGCAGTGAAATTTTACCTCCAAAAGATACTGCATCCAGGCAGCCTAAAAGGAAAGCTTTCATAAAGCAAATCAACACTGAGATACAAAAGAAGATGGCTCCTGGAATTTTATCCCTACCAACAATACTTTAGGAAAGTTAAAAACAAGTGGCCACGGCAAAAATGGTTTGTGACTGGGACACTTGCCAAAATCCATACCAACAAACTCACCTTTGACAGCAACATTTTCCACTGAGTGGTCTTCCACCATTATGGAAATAATGCAGTAGCCAAGAAGCGCATTTCAAAAGACGTTGCCCAGCAAATGCCTGTTGCCATCTACCTGGCACAAAGACTACCACTGCTCTGATTATAAACTTATGTGCCCTCTCAGGTATAACCAGAGGCTGTGGATGCACAAGTAGCAAAAAGGTTCTTGTGCCCCACACATACACATCTGAGAACTATGGTTTAAGCTTTACAGATATCGGATCTCTGTTAAAGGCTCAGAAACCAAAGAGCAGTGATGGTCATCAAAACCTAAAATTTCTTTCAAGAGGTAAACTTCAAAGCCATTATCCAGCTCTGTGGCATAAAAGGATATCCTAACTATGACCAGTGCTTGAACAGCAGCTTGAGCATGAAAAGCAAAGCATGGTAACTGGGAGTGGGCAGCCAATATTAGATTGCTCATTCTGGGTGTGGGTGTGTGTGTGTGTGTGGGGGGGGGGGGGAGTTGTGGCTTTTACTCCCCCAAAATAAGTGAAGATTTGCAAGGTGCTAAAAATGGACAGGACGGGGATGTGCTTGACCATCATGCTCAATCCCCCCCAAAGAAAAGAATCTACCACCCCCCCCCCAATCCATCTCTGACAAAACATTTAAAATACTCTCTCAATACAACCACTGGATTCACTTCCCAGAGCAACATACACACACATTATATATATATATATATATATATATATATATATATATATATATATATATATATATATATATATATATATATATATATATACATACACACACACATATATATATATATACATATATATATATATATATATATATATATATATATATATATATATATACATACACATATATATATATATATATATATATATATATATACACACACATATATATATATATATATATATATATATATATATATATATATATATACATACACACACACACATTATATATATATATATATATATATATATATATATATATATATATATATTATATATATACACACACACACACACTATATATATATATATCTATATAAATAACCTACATACATTTTACAAAACCCTACCTCTAACCATACACTAAATCTAACATACATTACTTATTTAAGCACTTACCTTAACCCGCACCCTATCCTAAACTCCGTAACTATCCAACACTTACCTTATGCAGCTAATCCACAGACAGGTCAGCCATGGAAATTAGATATTTCCGTTTTTGCAGTTTTCGACTTTTGCTCTCTCGCTACATGGTTTGACATTTACATATTCGAGTAAATGTCTTTTCGCTTTCCTAATATAGACCCCATATATGCATAAGGTAAGTGTTGGATAGTTATGGAGTTTAGGATAGGGGGTGAGTTAAGGCATGTGCTTAGATAAGTAACGCATGTTAGATTTAGTGTATGGTTAGAGGTAGGGCTTTGTTAAATGCATGTATGTAGGTTATTTTGTTTGTGTACATTTCCGTAGGGAAGTGTGCGGTAGTTATGGACCTTCGGGTTAGGGAGGGGTTAAGGGTAGTTCATAGTTGTGTATGTGGGGTTTAGTGCAATGCTAGAAGTAGGGTTTTGTGCTTTACTTAAGGTTACAAGTAGGGTTTGGTTAGTATGTATGTGGTTTATTTTATTTGGGTAGGTAGTATATAGCTAGTGGTGGGGTTGGCCGACTGACAGATTTTTTTTTTTTTTTGCTGTTTAGTGAGTTTGGAATTTTTGCGGTATAGGGGTCGATGTTTTGGGTTCATTGCCAATATTTGCCTTCCCTCCAACTTATGGTGCTCTCATCCTTACTAACCTCCAGCCATGACAGGAACTAAAACTTGAACAATACTAGAACAAAGTGACTAAATTTACAGCAGATTCCCCTTTTATAACCCACCACCAAAAAGCCTAAATTGGTTACAACTACCACATCAACTAACATATACACAGCTTCTAACCACCTATAAAATTATCTACTTGCTTGTCCAGCACTAAATACCATTCAACACAACTTTGTTCCACTTGGTCATTATGATCCAATGACCAAATAATTCTGTCCACAAACCTATCAAATCTACTGAACATGATCTGCATTCATGCCATGTTGCCAAGGCCTAAAACCCCTTACCTATATCATAGGTCAATATCCTTCTTCCAGTACTTAAAACATTCTGAAAGACTTCCTAGTCAAAATCTGGCTCTCTTCCGGCGCAAGCCCATGCCAAACTACATACCAAAATATGAACAAGTACCTATTCTTCATCTATTACACCTCTTTACTTCCTCTTCTTCACTCATTTTAACTTCAATGTTCTCCCCTAACTCTCCATCTAAACTTTGCCATAACCCTAAATTTTCTCTCTTCATATTGAAATTCCTGTTTGCATTATACTAACTTATGTTTATTTATTTAATTTTACATTTGTTGACCGGAATAGTCCGACTGGATACATGTCCATTTTCAGCAGTTGCCAGGGGAGGAAAGCTACACATACCAAAAAAAAAAAAAAAAAAAAAAGAGACCGTGCATACATCACTGAGTGATGAATTCAGGCAGACATGTTTAGAAAAAATATAGACAAAGAATACAGGCAGATATTAATATACACAATGTGCAAACATTACATCCGATTGCCAAAGACTTATCAGAAAATGTGTACATAGAATACAATCAGATCTCATAATTCACAATGCTTAGACATTCAAATGCTAGGAGACAGATACTTGGCTAAACAGCAGGTTGGGTAGCAAGACATGCATTAGTGAAGTTGTTAGTTTGGCTGTGCTTTTGTTCTAAACCTATGAGATGCAAGGTTTATTTATTTATTTATTTTTTTTAAGAGTTCTCTTTTAAATAGGGGTAGTGAGATTTCCTTTGTAACAGTAGTAGGTAGTAGATTCCAGATTTTACTGGTTGAGTTGGCAAATACAGCATCGCCTGCAGAGTTGTATTTTTGGGTCAGTATCATTAGTTTATCAGCTGAGCGTAATGGCCTGGGGGCACTATCAGGGGTCAGAATATTTTTGAAGGTAGGGGTGTTATCAGGTTGGAGTATTTTATGTGCTACTATACGCTGGTTGAACTGTAGAAGGGTAGGATACTCTAGCCATCCCAGTGCTTTGAGTTTCTGGCAATGGTGGTTCCTAAAAGCCATGCCAGTAGCGAATCTAGCTATATGATTGTAACAGCCCAATAATTTATTGAGATCGGTTTTAGATAGGTTGGCGAGTACAGGGGAGGCATACATAAACGGTAGAGAGGAGGTGTGATCTTGGAATAGCTACCCTAAGCTTGGGGGGGGGGGGGTGAGGAAAGGTTTGGCTCTGTACAGGGAGCCAAGTTTTAGGTTGACGGACTAGTGTGATTGACATGTTTATCAAATTTACGGTTGTCGTCTATTACTCCTAGAAGCTTTGTATGGTCATCCAGGGAGATAATGGTGTCATTGCTAAATTTGATGTTGAAGGAAGGAGGAGAAATTCTATGGTTAGGGGAGAAAAGCAATAGCTTGGTTTTGTTAGGATTTAGAAGCAGGTGGTGATTAGCTAGCCATGTTTCTACCATGCTGAAAGTGATCTGGGTGAGGATTAGAAGTTGTGTAGGAGAGGAGGTGGAGCATATTAGCATTGAGTGATCTGCATATTGGATGCAGGTGGCTCCTGGGATGGTGGTGTGCAGATCACTGATAAAAGAGAAAAGAAGGGTACCTAGTATGGACCCTTGTGGGACACCTAGGGTTAGAGGAATTTGGGATGACAGCTTGCTCTGCCATAAGACAGCCATTGTATTGCGTGTTGATCTAAACTGATGGTTTATAGGTATTGAGCAGTAGCTGATGGTTGACCATATCGAAAGCTTTTGAGAGATCTAGGAAGAGTGCTGAAGATAGTTTGTTGTTGTTATGATGAAGGCTGATGACATTAGAGAAAGACAGAAGAGCCGTGGTGGTCCTATGGAATGGCCTACAGCTGTGCTGAGAGTTGGCGTGCCTTCCATCTTAAAGAAAGTGCATGATTTCTTTGTGTTGCATCTTTCCATGATTTTAGCTAGTGGTGAAAGAATGGCTATAGGTCTAAAGTTAAATAATTCTGTGGAACTTCCTCCTTTATGGAGAGGATATAACATGTAATATTTTCCATATTGCTGGGATGGACCCTTCTGAGATGGATCTGTTGATCAGAATAGAAATGGGAAGAGCTAGGGCATCAGCTGCTTTTTTGAAGATATTCAGCTGGGAGGTGGCCAGCAGCTAGTGTAGTAGGTTTTAGCTTTTTGAGTAGGGTCCAGATCAGGTTGGTAGATATGGTTTGAAAGGTAAAAGTGGGTTGGGTGCTGGGTGGATTAGGGCTAGATGTGCCAGGGCTGGTGTTTGTGTCCGATGGAGTGAGATGGGTACCTAGAGACTGGACAGTTTCAGTAAAGGAGTTGAAGCTGTTTGCAATTTCTACATGGGATTTAACAAGGGCAGCTGATGGGGTAGGAGTGGCAGAACAGCCTGGGTGGAGAAGATTGTTAATACCAGCTCAGAACATTTGAGGTTTTAGCTAATATTTTTGTTGAAGGGTAGTGATTTTTTTTTTTGTCTAGTATGACAGATTTCTTGGTCTGGTTCCTTAGCTGCCGGTATCTTACTTTGTCTACAGGGGCTTTGGCAACATGTCACCTGACCCAGGCATAGTTTCCTAGTTTAATTTTGTTTTTTTGTTTCTTTAGATAGCCACAGTGCAACTATGGCTTTTACACAGATGGTACGGGTAAGGAGCATGGTGGTTAAGGATAGCCAGAAATCTGGTATTGAAGTACTCAACTGCTTCATGTAATGGGAGTCATTTCAAGACATTCCAATTACATGCTTTGAATTCATTTTGGAAGTTGTCAAGGTTAAAGTTCCTGACGTTTCTTATAGTTGTGTAGGTGGGCTGGTTGGGAATGTCGGCTTTGAGCCTAACAATATAGGCAAGGCAGTGATCACTTAGAGTAATGTACCTGACTTGTACGTTTGGGGATGGCTGTTAAGTATCCAATCAAGGATACTATCAGACTATTTTTGCTAAATCTGGTGGGGATGGCAATGATCCGAGTAAACCCGTGGGAGGTTTAAATGGGTGGAGGGAGTTTCAGATGAACAGGTGTTCCAATCAATGTTAAAGTCCCCCAAGACAACGGTCTCCTGGGGATAGTTAGAAGCTAGCCAATGTAAGATATTTTATATCATTCTTGCTGGGTGGAATATAAATGCAGACAATGTACGTGCATTTAATTTTTTATTATTAGTTTGCTGAGGAGAATTTCTGCATTGCCAAACTGGGGTGGCTGTTGGGTGTCTATTGTTATTGTTAGGATAGACTTGTATAGTACAGCTACCCAGCCACCTTTCCTGGAGATCCAGTCCAGTCTAAGGATGTTGTACTGTGTGTGTGTGTGTGTGGGGGGGGGGGGGGTATTATCTTTGGTTATTGGTTTTAGCCAGGTTTCTGGTGAGGCAGAGGATATCAGGGGAGCGAACAGCCAAGAGTCAATTTAGGCTATGGATCTTCTTGTTTAGGCTTCTGATATTGAGATGACAGACCAGAAATGTTTGGAAGTCTATCAATCTGGGTAGTACACGTTGAGTTGTTAAATGGTGTGCTTGGGTCTACTGTTGTGGATGGGCTAGGGTTGGGGTGGATGTCTCCATCCTTCAAAAGATTAATTTTTTAAGTTACTTATGAGTTTAATTGCTCTAAACTGGCTAAACTCTCTAAATACATTAAAATCATTGTCATACATGTTGCATAATTATTTAAACTGTAGAAGATTTTTGTATTATTTTGAAGACTTTGTTCTTAAACGTTAATACTTTTGGAGCCTTTCTCCCCAGGCCTGTGCTGAAAGTGTGCACAAACCCAGTCAGACTTTCCTGACAAATCAAACTTCAATAAAATGAAAGAAAAAATAAATAAATAAAAGGTCTCTCTCTCTATTATAATTGTAAGAATCTCTGGTGATGAGTACTCGCATCAGTGAGATGGGGACAGAGTTAAGAAATAAAGCCCTGGTGGATGCCTACATGACAGCAATGGCAACCACTTCAACCCACAAAGGAAGGAATAATTTATCTGAACATTTCTTGGCTTCTGGAGAATGAGCATACTCGTACATCATAATAAAGGATGATGGCTGGCAGGCACTGGAAATAAACTTTAAAAAAAGAAAAAAAAAAAATCAGAACTATCAAACTCTGAACACACATCCATGGAGAGTGGGGTGGGGGTGGTGAAGGATAAGCACATCTGTTGAGTCAGTGAGAAACTCAAATAGTGCTTGGCTCTGCCCTCTACAAAAAGGCTAAAATAAGCAGATGCTGCCAGCAAAAAACAAAACGCTCACATCAAACCTTGGAATAATGCAAAGGTCAAAAAGCTGCATGGACATGTCAGGACCACTTGTTACTGGTAG